>NC_048435.1:4112714-4412714 GCF_004353265.1 Vitis riparia | reverse complement strand
GGTGACTAGTTTTTCCATTTTTAATTTTAAGCATTATATCTGTGGAGGGAGAAAATGATTGTTTTCTTAGGTTATGGTTTACATAATACATAAACAATAAGGCAGAGGGATCAGACCACAAAACTAAAGCAGAAACATAAAGTAGTTCCACGCCAAATTTTATTGTTCCATGTGAAAAAAAAAAATATCCAATGAGTAAATTGAACAAGGATTGCAAACAAATAAGAGCATGGTCATTGTGAGTTCTTGTTGAGTATCATTCAATAAACTATACACATCCCATCAAATTTAAAACATAAGAAGCTGGAAACTTACAAATCTATCATGGCAAGCATGCGAACGTCGAACAAAAAAGCGGTGGCATAAAACCATGGCAGTTCCAATAGTAGTTTGAGGCCTGAAAGATACGCAACACAGTTAAATTAGAATTTTTTTTTTTTTGATAAGTAGTTCCTAAATTAGAATATATGAATAACTAAACTAAATAACTTCAACTAATAGTTTTTAGAACCATTTAGTAATTATGCAAACAATCTAATCAGAAAGTTATCAGCATAAATAAACATACGCATCATAAAGAGCTTACAACTCAAGCCGCAGTCCAAGATTCTGAAGAAAAGCACAATATGAATACCGCAAATGCATTTCACGAAGTGCATCAATACCATCTTTCCTTGAAGGGGAGCATCTTTCAATCTCATCCCTAGACATAAAGACCATATCATCATCCTCCAACTTTGAGCGATCACGTTTACAGCTGGTAGATGTGTAGGCATTAGCATTAGGTCTTGTAGGAGCAGGGACCAAGCTGTTGCAGGTTGAAGGGGCATTGTCATATGTGGTTTGTTGCTGATAGTGCCTCCCAGTGTCTTCCCAAGCAGAAGCTGAAAATTTTCTCCTTTTCAAGGAGGGTGCGGCATCATGATTAACATAATTATAATTCTTAGAGCGCTCCCTAAAATTTCTTGAGAAGTCATGGGGATTATAACTCCTTATACGGTTATCATTAATGTTAGCACTGTTGCTGTTTTTGTTTCTAATGAAAGAGGGTCTATAATTATCATGAAAAGTGCCTCCTTGCGCTCTGTAAGTTTGTGTAAAAGACATTGTTCCTGCTCAAGAAACCCAAAAGGAAAAAGATTAAAAACAATCTAAGATAATTAAAAACAAAGGAAAAGATACAAGTTTTCCCTGCGATATAATATATAAATTGAACAGAAGTTTGCAAATTCTAACCAGCAAGAGCAGAAAAATAAATCAAAGAACACGAACGACAAACTTATCAAAACCCAGATAAAATTTTCAGACATCAATGGACAATAAATATCATACAAGAAATAATAGAAAAAATGGCGGGGAACAAACTTTCACAACAATATACACTGCTACATATAAAGGGGAAAAAAAACTCTTACATCCATAGCATAAATAATGATATGGGAAGATTATATCCATTGTATGTGTCAAATATTTATATATACGCAAATATGACGACCAAATAATAATTCCCGAGCACGTTCAAGGCAATTCTTGTCCCGTACCAGACAGTTGAAGTCTGTAGAGCCAAACAGAACCTAAATTATAAAAGCAGATTATGAACACGTGATCCTCACAGTAGATCTCCTCGAACAAGACCCTGATCATTCAAAGCCTCCTTTTCCACAATCAAGCCCTAATACAGACAGAACTATACGAGATTCCATAAAAAATAAATAAAAATCTGGCCAACTTTCCCTAGTATAAGAAGTTGGATGATGATCTTCCCAACGGAAAACAAAACAAAAGATTCAAACTTTACTTTTCAATTTTCAATTTTCTCGGCAACCAAGGGGAAATCAAACGATCGGACCAAACAATCTAAATCTCCTCGCTTCAAAGAAGACCTAAAAACTGAAATCAACATCAATTACCTAATCAAAGAGAGATAAAAAGACCGAGGCTCTCAATTTCGATCTTCAACGATGGCGTCGTATTTCGTAGGGAATTGAGGTGATCCAGAACAGACCCAATTTCACCTGAAATGGTTTACCCTAGCTTAGGTTTTGGGCGTAGAAAGCAGAACAGAGGAGACTCCTTGAGGAAAAGAACTCAGATAAATAAATAAATAAAAGGATAAATCCAAGGCAACCCAACCATATCACCAACTTTATCGACTACGATCAGATGAAAGCTAGAGCCTCGCATTAGCACAACATCAACAAATATCATGTCGCCACGTGTATTAAACAATTAGCAATTTCCATTTGTTCTGATTTTGAAGACGTGGAGATAACTCGTTGGCTGATTAGGTGGGACCCCAGGAGAGCGAGTGTAGGTTAAAGTCTTTCTTTAGGTAGCATCCAAATATTCGGTTCTCTTTTTTGACATTTTTGTTGCGTGATAGAATAGAAGTGGAAGGCGAGTCGAGGCTAGCTCAACTCGCCTATGACTTGGCTTGGCTTGGCTTTAGCCACCGCTGGTTGATCGATGAAGACCTTGTTTGTCTGGACTTCTAAAATATTAAGCACTATCTGAGATTTTATTAAAGGCTTTTATGACTAAAAAAAAATAGGGTTGTTTGGGAAAGAGGAGAAGATTTTATTAAAGGATTTACTACCTATTTATTAAATAGGTTATATAAGTCGATATGAATTTGATCCAAACCTAATTATAGTTAACCAAAACCTACGAAAAGTGTGTTGAGTTCAAGTCATATTAATAATTCGTATCAAATTTTATTACCCCTAATTAGGACAACAAAGGTAAGATGGATTGTACAACCATCACACCTCCAAGGCCTAAATTAGTAATGGTGTTTCCTAAAATACGCAAGCAAAAATACATCTCTCATTACAAGGCTCTCAATGGTATTTACAGGACGAGGTGGATAGATAAATAATGTCACATCCACACTTATCTATAAATTGTATTATAAGACGGGTCACAATAATCTTTAAATTCAAATTTGTTGATCTCAAGATGATGGATTCTTGCAAATATCATTTTTAATTAAATGATTCATTGTTTTTATTTACTTCCTTATAATCATGATGATAATAGTAAATGTTTAGATCATAATTTAACTTTCAAACATCTTTTATTAATAACATAATAGAATTAGAAATATTACTCTTTTTATTATAATAACCTATTATTATTTTTTAATCACTTTCAATCTATTGGTTCATTCTTAGCAACTATCACGTCATCTCTTAAAGTCAAACATTTCGCAATAATTATTGATATATTATCCATATGCATGCTTGGAACCATTTTTATAATTTCATTAGTCTTTAATAACTCATCTTGAAGTACTTTAATTATCTATCCTTAAACTATCAAAATTTAATTTGAATATTCCATTAATAGGAGGAATATTCAACCACTTGAGGGACATTATTACGTCATTCATTTTGAAGATAGGAGTCAGTTACATGTTTTTGAAGATTTTGGAAGTTTATGGTAACTTTCTCGATAATGTAAAAAAGGTTGGGATAGATTTGTCTAAACATTACTTGATTTCAATGAATTCATACATTCCCAAGTGATAATGACAATTTTTCTTATGGGACAGTTGAAAATTTTGTAATTAATTTAATAGTTTTTAGACACCATTTCAAGTTAAAATAAAAATTAACTTCATGCAATAGAGATGTAAAACATTTGAACTTGATGTGATTCCAAATTCATCAAACAAATGGGCACTTTCTAAAAATGTGGCCAATATTTTCAATACTTTAATTACATAGATGACACATGTTTGTTTACAATATCTATTATTCTAATTATTAGATGCTCATGAGTAGGGAGGACATCTCTAATTAGGAAGAATTTTATTTTAGCCACAAGATTTAGTTTCCAAGTCTAATGTAGAATTTTGGATATAGGGAGCCAAAGGTTTTCTCATTGCCTAGCTTGTTGTCTTAAGGGTGAATTTACTATATTGAGAGAAACCTAAAAATCTTATAAAAAATGGAAAAGAATTGGATAAGATTTATTTTAACATCTACCAAAACATTTAGAGAAATAATTGAGGCAATGGATGGATATTCAACTCATTGGAATCCTAATTTATAAGGGAAACTTGTGTTTTAATGGGGCTATTTGACAAATATATACTTTTGGGAACCCAACTTTATTAAATCTAAAAACCAGCTTTTAATGTGAAAAATAATTTTTTTTTTTTTATGCACTCTAAGCTGGCTGCATTTTTTGTACCGAGATTGCCCTTTTTTTTCCTCCCGTACCCACCATCCGCCTCTCCCTCCCTCCTTCCCCAATGAAACCGGTCGGCCGGTGTCATCACCGACCGCCACTCACACCTCTCATCCGCCGGCAAGCAAAGGTTGTGTTTTTCAGCCTGGCTCAAAAATTGTGGATTTAGGGTTCATGAAATTTAAATCCAATGGCATAAAAGCAAAAAGATCCCTAGAACAAATCCTGAAAACACAATGAGCAAAAAAAAAAAAAAAAATTTGTTTTCCTTAGAAGTTTTGCATGGATTTTCTCGAAAATCAAACAAGGATGAATTTTCTCGGAAATCGAATGGGGGATGGATTTTTTTAAGGATCAAATAGGGATTTTTTTTTTTTTTTTTTTTTTTTGCTTCTGTCGTCGCTGCCACCACCATCAATGACCACAAGAGTTGCTGGTTGTCGCCGTCAATGGCAACCAACCGCGCCTTCTTCCCTTCGGCCCTGGTTCTCCACCATTGCCATCGCCTTATTCTCTCTTGGTGATGTCGAAAGGAAAGGAAAGAGAGAGAAAGAGGGAAGAGAAATGGAGGGAGAGAAAGATTGCCGACTGGAGAGAGGTGTGAGTGGCGCTTGGTGATGACGCTGGCCGACTGAGGGAAGGAGAGGCGGATGGTGGATATGGAAGGAAAAAAAAAGGCAATCTCAGTACAAAAAATGCAGCCGACTTAGAGTGCATAAAAAAGATATAATTTTTCACATTAAAGGCTGGTTTTCAGATTTCATAAAGTTGGGTTCCGAAAAGTATATATTTTCCAAATGGCCCCATCAAAAAACAAGTTTCCCAATTTATAAAGTCATGTACTTTGACATCCCAATTAATGTAATGTAAATGATTTTTATCCACAAAAGTGGTGATATAAAACCTAGAAGTTTGTCCAGCAGTAGACTTTTCTACCATTTCTTCTGCACCATTTTAGCTCAACTTGAATATATTTTCTACAACTAGTAACCTTATTCCAAATGATAGAATCTCGTTTAAAAAAAAAAAAAATCTAAAAAAAATTATTTTTCACATATTTTTCCCTCATGATCCTAGCCCAATTGCTCTCACTATCTATGAGGATTCTCCATTGTAGTTTAGTAATTAAAGTTTTATTGACATTTTTATCCCCCCTGATTCTTTGACCTCCTTGTTTACAAACCTCTTCTCAGGCTACCAAATGAATCCTTCTAGATTCATTAAACCTTAAAATATGGTGTCCTTAAGAAATTGTTGTTAATCCTATTTAGATTCCCATTGTTTATTTTTTTAAATTTAAAACAATTCATAACATAAATGAGGAAATTAGCCAGATTAGTCTGTATAAAACTATTTTGCTACCTCTTGAAATGAATCAAGTTTTCCAATATGCTAACCTTTTTTTTAGATTTAAGAATTACTTAAGAAAAAATGCTCATTTTTATTCTACTTTGAATAATTGGACAACCAAGATATTTACTAATGCCATTGGAAAGAAAAATACTTAGAGCTTCTCCTAAACTCCTCTACATAACCCTCTGAACGTTACTAGAAATCTAAACATATGACTAATTAAAATTCACAAGTTGATTTGATAATGCACAAGAACTATCCAAAAGCCTATTAATATTAGTAAAAGTAGTTTGAGAGGCCTTAGTAAATATTGTACAATCACTTATAGATATAAGGAAAGAAATTTTGGGTCCATTTTGATGAGTTGGAATTCCTAAATGATTTTTATTAACTTTTTTGTCCAAATATTCTAATAAATAATAAAAATATATAGAAATAAAGGGTATTCTTGCCTAGTACCTATTTGATGGTTGAATTTTTCCTTGTGGAATACCATTTATTAAGAGAAAAAAAATTATGGTGGAAATGTTTTCTATTACCTATTCAACCGATTTAAGGTGAAAACCTATTTTGAATAAAATCATCGTAATAAAATCTCATTCAAGCCTATCACATACTTTTTCTATATCAAATTTAATCATCATGCATCCAAATTTGTCTATTTTCTTTTTAAATTAATGCATGATTTTATAAGGTAATGACATAATATCATTCATAAGTCTTCTTAGGGCAAATACCCCTTGAAAAGGAGAGACAATTTTGTTCAATAAAGGTTTTACCATATTTGCCAATATTTTAGCTATTATTTTGAAATAAACATTGCACACACTAATAGGTCTACAATGATTTGAGGATTCCTCGTTACTTGATTTAGGAATCAAAGTGATAAAAGACTTGTTTATGAGCAACATGACTATTATACAAAGAGGTTTTGACCAATTTATACATAAATTTTCCATTTAAAAAAAAATAAAAACTAGCTAGGCTAAAACGTTTTCAAACTATTGATGTGCAAAAATGCTATGCGAATTTTATTCTATGTGACTTTTTAAATTTACTCTTTATTTTCTTTTTCTTTGACCCAAGGATTGAACAAATAAAAAAGTTCAAAATTTATTCTTAGATTTTAATAAGTGATTTTTTTTAGAGAAATCATTAAAAAATACTTTCAAATCTTCTTGTTGATTGTCATACAATATTCCTTTGGAATCTTTAGTTTTTCAAATTTTATTTTTCATTCCCTTGTTGGATAACATTTGAAAACAACAATTATTCTTATATCCCATTCGGGTCCAAGTTTTTTGTGCTAGTTGGTCTCTTTTAATTCCAAAAATTGCTAGTTGGAAGGCATTAGATTCTAAAAATCTTGTCTTCTATGCTTCCTTAACAACATTAGCACTAAAACTCCTCGCATATAAAAGGTTTAGCTTTTATTTCTATATCTCTTTTACTTTGAATTCACTAGCTAACTCCCTTAAATAACATAATCAACGTGTGTGCCCAAAATATGAGATGGAAGGTGATGAGTTTCGCCTTAAATCATGTGAAATTGAAGGTGATGAGTTTTGCCTTAAATCGTGTGAAATTCAAGGTTATTGAAACCTATAGATATGAAATCTACTCCAAAATTAGAACATGCTAAGTATACCATATAAACATAATATCATATCTCACATATCCAAAATATGTTTTATAGTGTCATATACACGTCGCAAGTCCATGGTCCACAAAGGATAACCCATGTTAAAAGTATATAAAAATATAGACTACATTCTTTCTCTAAAATAAATTAGTCATCCTATGATACAAATACAATAATTTCAAAAATAATCTCAACATGAACAAAACATCTAATCGACACCTTATATTCCTGAAAAGTGAAAAGGATTGGGTAAGTTGATAACTTATTAGAAAATAGTAAAACAACTTAAACTATGACAAACATAAAATAATATGCATTTTAATTTTGTTATTATAGCCGACATTTAATAATCTTGATTATGAATAAATGTAGCATGTGGCTCAATCTTAGCTTTGCCTTCTCCATACACCCACATGTTAACATGAGAGTCCCTATTGTCAAAAATATCATTTGTTAATACTCCAAGATGAACCATTGTGATGAATAACTATTGTAGAACTATCACTCAATAACTAGTTATATCTTGTGTCTTTTGAGACTCATATTTAGGAATAGGACCAACCTCATGTCTTTTAAAATTATAATATAAGGAAATGACTAACCAATCCAATAGTAGGGGCCAACTTGTGTTTTTAAGATTCAACCCATGACCAATTCCATACAATATTCATATAGACATCTCCCTTGAAAGCTTAAGTATTTTCACCCAAAAACCCATTGTTCTATGTAACCAATACAATTCGATATGAAGGTGCTCAATATATATATATATGTATATGTATATTCATCGAGATTAATATCATACCATTCTTGCTATGTAAACATATCATGAACCACTTCTACAATAAAGAAGACATTTTTCACTCCTTTTTTGAGTAGTTCGATGTCATATGAAGTGTCGAACTCACATTTGAATCAAATATAAAATTTGAGGATATCACACATTAAGTTTATTTTGTCCTCACAGGCAGATTAATGTCTACATTATTTTTATTTTTTTAAAATAAGTATAACAAGACAATAACATTAAAAACATATTTGAAATTGAAAATTTATATAGTGTGGATAAATTTAAAAATAAACGAAATGATGATATAGATATAATTATTTAAAAATATTTATAATTTTATTTGTATTTGGATACATTTAAAAATTCATTAAGAATATTTTCATGTGGTTTAATAGGATTTGAAAATGAAAGAATTTAAATTTACTTATTTATTAAAATTTTATTTTTATTATTTTAATCTCTTCATAGGTTTCTTGACAATAAAGTGTATATACTTTTATGCAATAATACGGAAAAGCCCTCATTTTGTCCTGCCAGAGGTTAGGCCTCCTCTTACTCCTAATTTAGAGGTCAAAAGCTTGAACCGCATAAAGTTCCACCTACAAGCATTGGACCAATTTTTTATCAGGCAAAATTTTAGCTATGTTTGGAACTTCGAAAATATTAGAAAAATGATGTGAAAAAAAATGAGGAAAATAAAGGAAATTGTTAAAATATTTTTTTTCCATATTTTTCCTAAATAAATTAGACGAAAGTTGAGATAAAAGTAGAATAAAAAATTATGGTACTCCTCATAATTCAGAGGTGTTTTTCTTTTCTTTTATTTATTTATTTTATTTTCCTTTTTACTATATTTTTCCCCATTTTGCAACAACATTTTTTTTAGCATTAATAATATTTTATGGTAAAAAAAAATTGCAATGATTTTTTTAATGGTATTTTTTTGAAGGATGAAATTGTTATTTATGGTAAAAAATTATGTTTAGTTATATAATATATTTGTGGCAAATAAACTTTCATAAGAGTTTAGGATGAATATTGTATTCATAATAAAAAAATAAATTTAATCCCAATATCAATTTATTGTAAATAGGTTCTATGATATTTTGTTACAAATTTTTATTTATGACAAATAATTTTAGCATTCAATACACATCTTCTTCTTCTTTTTTTTTAATAAATTTATATCTTATTATTTTAAATTCAATATGGTAAAAAAAATAAATTTATATTTATAAATTTAAATTCAACATTGTAAAAAATAAATAATTTTAATATCAATAAATAAATTTTCACTCACCTTCATTTAATCCCTACACTTGTCAATCAAGGTCTTTTACAAGATAGAAACAAGTCAAAAATTACAATAAAAAAAATATATTGGTGTTGAGCTCTTTCAAGTAACCCTACTTATTTGCCCTTTTCTTGCCTTCTACTGACAACCAAACATGAACGAATATGACACTTCTATATAGGTGAACCATCCAAATAATCTAATATTTTGCCTCAATTTTCGATTGTGAAGATCAATTTATCTCTTATTCTCTTTTTATTTTTTTTACTAACCTTCGTCGATTATTTTCTTAAATTTAGTTGAGGTTTATTATTATTATTTATTTATTTATCATTTTTTGAAATAAAAATAATCTGAAAAAGATAAATATTTATATTTTTTAGATTATTTGTAATTGGTCCAAAATTTAATGCCTCAATTGTTCTCCCACACGCTTCATGCAAATTGAATCCTAAGATCCCGTGAATTATCGTATTAAAATTTGGATAACAGTGACTGCTTGTCATGATTTGGGATTTGTCTTTTATTTCCAAAATATTGGCTTTGCAATAGTGGATGGTTTGGGTACTTGAAGTCCTTTTCATATTTATTTTATTTATTTAAATTACCAAATAAAAAATATTTGTCACAAAGGGACTAGATAACCCACACATTTAAAAAATATTATTTGATTTGATAAAAAAAATTAAAAATTAAAAATTCAAACAAATAATCATCACATTAAAATTATAAATATATTTTAGTTTGACATTTGTAGCCTTACCCTTTTCTCAAAATGAGAGTGAGATGAAATTAAAAGAACTTATTATGGATACTGAAAAACCAGTGATCTAATTAAGGAGTGATTTTCAAATATTTTAATGTAAGGGTTGAAAATTTTAATTTAAATAAGCATTTTGAGAGTATGAAACATCAACAATAAAGTAACCACAATTAAGGCTATTACGTGGAAAATCCTTATATATGGAGATAAAAACTCGTCTTTCAAAATTCATTTTATTTCTAAATTTTTTAAATTCATTTTATGTTTTTTATGTCATTATTTTTAAATAACTCAATCATACTCACCTATTTAATCCCGAGTCCGCAACAATCTTGAATCTTCAAAAAAATGCAAATCATCCGAGAGTATACAAAGTTTTAAACCATCATGGATTAGGTTTTAGACCTACTTAATTATTGTGGACACTAGTGTTAATTAATTTTAGTAAAGATTAGGTTTTCCCTCCTACTCACCACTCACCAGTCTCAGGACAAGCTGGAGTGGACAGGTTGGTTCGTTGTTTTCTTTTTCATTTTGAATTGAGTAGGTGGGTTGTAATTTGTAACTTGTTAGAATAACAAAAGCCAGGGTCCCCCCAGATGGTTGGTTCTTGGTTGGGACTGTAAACCTTAAAACATGTGCTGTGCCAAATGGGCCTCTTCTTGGGCTCCAAAAACAAACCATAAATAATACCTGGGCCTTGTCCAGCGCCGCCTGGGGCTGCGAGTCTTGTGACAGTGGGCTTAGTGCTTAAAATTTAGACGGTCACTTAAAATAATTATTAAATTACAAAAATTGTTTGATTATGTGTTACGAGAGCCTTGTTTAGAAAAACCTATCAAATAAAAAAAAAAATTATGTTTGAAAGTCAAATGCAATTTCTAAAAATGTTACAATACACTTTTTTACCATGATTCCTAAGCTTGATGGACTAAGTCTGATTGATGGGATATGATAAGATAAAATATGTATATCTTAAGATATCGTATTCCATTGAAAATAAAAATTTTTATATTATGTTATTCAATATATACATTATTTTTTTTATATTAAATAATACATATATTAATATTATTTGATAAATATTGCTTTAATTCTTTTTTTAAACCACATATTTAGTTTTATAATAAAAAAATTTATTTTGCAAAATAAGTAATATAAATAAAAAATTATGATACATGGGATGTAACATCCTATATTGGATACCTGACACTGTATAAGTATAGACTTTTCTTAATCTTGTAGATGCGTTTTAAAATCGTGATGACTTATTTGATTCCAAAACAGACAATATCTACATAGTTAGGAGCGAATCATTACATGTGATATGTATATCTTATATACAATTAACATATTTTATGTAAAAGAAATATAATCTTATCCCACTTTTAATCAAGTAATGTGAGTTCATAACTTAATTCCATTACCGATCAGGATAAAATATAATATCTCTTCTTTTATCAAAAGTTTTAAAAAGAGAAAGGAGGAAAGAAAAGGAAGATAAGAAAGAAAAAGGGTCAAAAGTTTAGAGTAAAAGATTTATTTTATAAAAGGAAAAAGAATAGAAAGATTTGACCATTTTTAACATAAACATGGGGTAGTGGAGGGAAAATTTGGATGGAGAATTTGTAATAATCCCTAAATTTGCCAAAAAATTTCTCTAATCAACTTTGTTCCATGTGCTTGAGGTTATAACCACATATTTTTATTTCTGTCTCATGTCTCCTTGTTGGCTACATGAAATATGAATGGAAGATATGTAGTTTAATAGCATCTTTATGACTTATCATTTTCAAGAATCAATCTATTACCCCCCCATCTACAACTAGATCACTGTGCTAATACATATACAATTGATAGGATCATATGGAATATGGGCCACCCCCTGTTTTGGGAAATGTAATCATCTTAAATACCGATGCTTCTTGGAAGAACCTCACGTGATCGCATATAGCTGTTGATTAGCTTCTTTCCTTCAAACTTAGATTATCATTAATTAATTCAAATTAGATCGATTAGATCCATCCTCATCTCCATCCATTTATGTATGGATGTCGGTGCTCATGTCATGCATGGAAGCCTGCATGCATGCATGCATGTGCAATGATTATATAATTGATGTAACTACCACCTTTACACACCTTACACCAGCTCATCATCATCATACATGTAGATATTGTAAATAATAATGTATGATTCATTGCCTTTTCCAACTTAAAAGGGCTGGTTAACAGCTCTAACCTCATCCAAAGCTGGGTGATAATAAAATGTGAAGAGTGTGGGATAGTGATGAGAGTCACCCTCTGCGTGAATTGGGAAATGCAGGGCCATGATCCTCAAGGACCTCAGCCCCTTACCCCCTAACCCCACCCTCTTTCATGTTTGAGCCACGTGATACCTAACTCCATGGAAATCACAGAGGGAGGGAGGTGGGGGTTTTATCTTGAAGAAGAAAAATAAGCAGCAGCTAGCTGATAGCTCCAGTCCCCCATGTGAGATGGGAGCCTCGAAAACCCAGATGGAGCATTAATTAACCACCAGATATTATTTTCATCAACAGCTATTTGACGTGCACTACACCATGGGGTTTTGGGCTAGCTGCCAAATCTCCTTTGAACACTCTTCTCCCTGTAAAGCTTCTGCCATCTTCCCACCTGCCATTTGCTATTTTGGCTTCTACCTCTTACCAGATGGGAGCTGGGTTTTAGTGCTCCCACCGATATCTAATATGTGTGGACGGTGTTTGTTTCATGGGAAAAATTTCTGTGCTCTAAAATCAAATATCTAGGATGTTCAAAATATTACCCATCTATATCTTTAATTGAAAAATGCATAAAAATCATTTTCCTTAGTTTCCAAGTTCTGTTTCTCCTCTCCCAACGTTTTCCTCTTCATAAAAACACTTACCATTGACTTATAAAAGTCTTTTCGTGGAAAGTTTAGCTGTAAACAAAATTAGATTTTAGCCACCATTCAAGCCTTAAAATCCTTGCATTGACTTTGAAAATGAATAGAAGTCTTTTCGTGCAAAGTTTTTGCAATGCCTTGTCCTTCTCATGATATGTTTCCTATTAGATATTAGCCACCCTTCAAGCCTTGAAAGATGAAAGAGAGAGGAAAAACGAAAAATATTAAATATTTTGTCTAAAAAAGTTTTTGGTCTTTATGTAACGTTAGAATCTAATTTCCATTTCATCCCACCTATCTACTGTCATGCACGTGTTGAGATGGGAGTGCCCTTGGAAAGGAGTACCCCACTCCAATTTTGAGTATATAAGAATTAACAAGTGCCCACCTCACTCATGTGTGTTGGGAAAAATCATAATATTTTTCTTTTTTTTCAGGGTGAAGTTTCCCACTCGATACTTAACAGGAATCAAATTGATCTGATAAGGTGAGGTGAGAGTGAATGAGATGGGGAGGAGGAGGAGAGTTGAATCAGATTCCAAATCCCAGACCCTCCCTTCATCGCCATCCCACTCCTTTTCTTCTTCTTCTTCCTCGGATTTCGAATTCACAGTCTCTCAATCCCCTCTCAAATCTTCTTCCAACCATCTCTGCCCAGCCGACGAGTTGTTCTACAAGGGTCAGTTGTTGCCGCTCCACCTCTCCCCCCGCCTCTCCATGGTCCGTACTCTTCTCCTTGCTTCTTCCAGCACTGCCTCTTCCTCCTCCGACACCACCACCACCGCCTCCCGTGACTCCACCGGGAGTTCAACCGAATCCACCTCCTCTTTCGCCAGCGACCTCGTCTTGCTCCCCGACTGCGACTCCTCTCGCCCCAGTTCCGTGGCAGAGGACGATGACTTCAAGCGGCTTAGTGCACATGGTTTTCTGACGCAGGCTGCTCATGGGGGTGGCTACCAACAGATCAAGAAGAGCAAGTATTTCTCTTTCTCCAGGATTTCTTCTGTGTTTCGGAAGGATTCCAAGGGCCGTGAATCGGATAACGTGTCGGGGTCGTCGGTGAAGCGGATGAGCTCGTCGGCGAGGGAGGTGATTAGGAAATATTTAAAGAAGGTGAAGCCGCTATACGAGAAACTATCGCAGAAACAGCAGTGCCAGCAGCAGAAAATGGGAACAGATACAACCGGAGCCGCCACTTTGTCAATGAAATCCGAGAGATCTATAAAGGACGTCACGGGAATATCGGTTCAGAATTCAGGAAACGACAGCCGTGGTGGTGGATTTTCTCATTCCTTCTCCGGCAATTTGAGATACCCAAGAAGGAGAAGATGCGTTTCGAGCTGTCCGTCGTCGATGCGGTCGTCCCCGAGCCACTCCGGTGTCCTCTGTCGGAACATGTACGCCAGTACGGTCAGAACCGGAGGCATAAGTCACATGGACTCGACAATGGAGGAGTTGCAGAGTGCAATTCAAGGAGCAATAGCCCATTGCAAGAACTCCATGGGTCCAAGCAAGTCCATGGTCAGCAACGAGATTTGAGAAGCCATGGAAGCTGCCATTGGCGGAGCTGTCTTCGTAAATTTCATCAAACGGGACACGAAAATAACTATAAAAAAAAAAAGCATCTCCGGCAATGCGAATTGAAATCGTACGTTGATCCCTTCAATTTTCGAATGTCTCTATCTGTTTGTTTTAATGTCTCAGTCACTGAAATGCAATAACTTTGGTCATCTCTGAGACCGCTAAAAGCTGCAAATATTTGAATCAATGTTTTTATGGAATACCCATTTTGGATCTCCTCTCATTTCCCAAACCCAATTCCGTGCACGTCTGGGAATCTGTTTTTTTTCTCTCTCTTTTCTTTTCTGGGTCTTTGGTTTCCGTTCCCCACAGCCCACTGTTTCTCACTTTTTCTCTTTCTCCTCCACATTTGCGCTTCTTGTTTCTGTCTCTTTGTCTCTTTCTCCATTTTTGAAACACCAACCGTTGCCTCACATTTCTCTCCTCTTTTTTTATGGGTGCGGTTGTGGAATGTGGACCTTGAAATGCTGATTGGAGGAAAAGAAAAGAAAAGAAAAAAAGAAACGAAAAGTCTTGATTTTTAGTCCGTAGGAATGATGCATGTGCGTTAGATTAAATGTAACTTCAGCTTTTTGATTGGTTAGGACGGTGTGATGATATTTATTAGAGCTGGGCAGCTGTATGTCAAATTATTTTATTTTATTTAAAATTTCTAATATTTAGTATGAGTGGGTGGGCTAGAAATAGTAGAGAAAAATTATTCTTCATTTATTTAAAGAAAAAATGCGCAGAGATGGGCACATGATGAGGCTGACGATTCATATTGGGTACGTGGATTCAGCCGTTCTGTCATCGCAGTGTTCCGGTACGATTACATTTATGATTCATTCAACACCGCATCATTCACCGTACACTTTACATAAATCATTAAATCTTCTCCCTTTTAATAGCATCGACGGTGATAAATACAACACGTAGACAATGAGTCAAAATCTGCTTCTAATGGGTCCGACTATAATAATGCATGCCCCCCGTCGGTATCCATTAAGATCCAGCAGTATCCAATTTTTATTATTTTATATTTTATTTGATTTATAATTCAAGTTTGTTTTTTTAATTATAAATAATTATAATTTTAAAAATAATTATAAGTGTGTTCGATCTTAAAAAAAATAAAAAATGTTTTCAATTATATTTAAATAATAAAAAATTAAAATATTTTTTAAAATCATTATCAAACAGATTCTATATTAAATATAATTATATTATCATTATCTTCTTGAAGGTTAGAAGCCTATACACACAACTAAAACCATGGACAAGTTATACAAGTAAGAACAAATTTTATCCTCTTCCAAGAGTCTGGATTGATACATAAGTAACAAAAAAGCTTTATCAATATTTAGGTGGATAGAGAGGAAAGGGACCCGATTGAATGATACAAAATGTTATTATTCCAAATCCAAACACCAACCAATTTTTCTTTACACCAAAGGCAACCCCACCCGAGTGTGACCCATCCTAATACCAACAAGTCAAGTCAATATCAGAGTTGTAAGCTATCTTGTCTCCAAACCCATGGAAATGCCTTCTGTTTGGATGCCCATTTCCCTCTGACCTCACTCACCTCTATCTGCTCAATCATATCTAGATATAATCCCCACATTTACTTCAATACATATTGGATGGAAAATGGGAGTATTGGTTTTGAAAATGATGGGGGCCTCGGATTCGGGTAAAATTTTGGAGGTGGCACTTGGCATGAAGGGGGGAGGGGCTCCCACGTGCATGGTAAGACATATCACATGCATGGGGTTTAGGGTGGTACGAATACTTGATTGATGGGGTGGTCCTCCCTCCTCCCTCCTCACTCCTCATCTCATCTCATCTCCTGGAAGTGAATCACGTGCCTGGGCATTCATTAAAGTCTGAAATAGTGAAATCATATGCCACTATGAATGGATGAATCTCACCCTTCAATTGTCCTATACTCCTATGCTTTCTAATATTTGGATGGCGACTCCTCTTTATTTCTTCCTGGCTCAGGTCTCAACCACGGACCACCCCTACCATTGCTCTGTTCAATGGTCCACCCATTCAATTTCAACCCGCTTTAACAAATGTACATATGCTTTCCGCTTTGAGACAAAATCCAAGCCATATAATTCAGCACCCCTCAAACTCCTGGCCACTCCATGCTTTCATTTTGGCTTCACACAGACTTTAAGAACATAAATTATAGACACGTACACACCTATTTTTACTTATCAATGTATTATTTATTAAGAGGTTTAAGGCTAATTGACCATGGAAGGGCACATGGCTAGACTTGGAATAGTGAGGGGAAGTGACTGTGGATGAATTGAAGGTGGCTTTGGGTATAAAAGCCAAGGAGGTCAAAGGGAAAATAAGCAAACAATGCTAACATAACACAATTATATTTTCATTGCCAAAGGAGAAATCCTTTGTAAATTGACTTGTTCTTCAATTATCTTCTAATTGATATATGTTTCTTACTGTGCACAAATTCACCTCATCCTAAAAAGAGGATCATGAAAAAAAATGATCTTCAAACTTATAGGTTGACTTGGCAGATTAACTTGCAATTAAAAAGTAGAGCGAAACTACTCTTATCCTTATGTGCCCAAAAGTCAACCAAGTGAACAAAACACATCCGGTGTTTACAACAATAACAGCTCTCATCATGAAGCAATGAGGGGAGACATTCGATAGTCTTGGTAACCACTCAAAATTCTTGTAAAAATTCTTAATAAGGTCTTCTCCAAGTAAAAAATCATTTTCTGTATCCAACAAATAGAAAAATAAGATTTTAAGCTATTCATGAAGAATTTTAACTTCTTTAATTCTTATAAAAAAATTCTCTTAAATAAAATTTATATCAAAACATGTAATTAGTTGGTGCCTGATTGGATATATTTCATGTTTTTTATTTTTAAAATTAGAATTTTCTATTTTTTTTATTTGAAAAAGTTTATCCAACCCAACACTTAATTATTTAATTGTTTTACTATATGATATTTATAATTAGAAAATATTTTAATTTGTTTATAAATTTATATAAAATAATGAGTTACAAACAAGTCGTCTTTGTAGGGTTAAGTAAACAAAATTCATAAACCATTAAATCATAAACAAATTATCTTAAGAGGATTATGTAAATGATTTAAATGAATTAAATAGTTAGATACAAACTGGTAGTATTTATTTATTTAGCTGAATAGAAAAAGTCAAATATTAAAATAAACTTATTATCAACATATTTAATTTAATTATGATCGTTGATATCAATAAATTACTTTTACTTGAATAAATAAAGTTAAATATTTTGATTTTTTTTTTATTCAACTAAAAAATAAATACCACCTTAATTCATTCATTAAACGGATTATATGAATTGACACAAATATAATTATAATTAATCGTAACATGTTAAAAATTAAAATACATATGATTTTCAAATTGTGTTGTTGATATCAAATTTACGAGGCAAAAAGAGGAAGGTAGCACTCCCACGATCCCATAAGGAGAACATTTTTTTCTTTTACTTTTAGATATCATGGTACTAGCTCATGTGTAATCCGCCAATCTCCATACTTTTCATTCTAAAAGCATGTATTTGCCTTTGGCCTAACTTTCAAGTTTCCGCAGCCTCCACTTCACTCCTTTGTCCATAGTTAGACTTTTGTTTCACCTTTTTTGTCCTTGTACAGCTTGTGTTCCACAATCCAAATTGATTGCAAGAGGACCTAACTCATTTGAGTGTGACCATTTTCATTACTTTGACTACACTGTTTTTCATATACATACATACATATATATATATATATATGAAAATTCAAGGCCATCTAGTCATGATTCATTAACCAATTTAATCTTCTTAAAAATGAATAAATGAATAAATAAAATGAAGGGGTCAATCCATCATCTTGTCTTTAACATAGATGAAATCTAAATTTTGGTTAGGAGATTATTTATTGATCAATCAATCAATTTATATAAGATGTTGGTCCATTGTCATTTAAAACTTCTTTCCCCACTCAAAATATTGTGTCAATTAATTATACTATGCGCATGTTTTAGTTATATATATATCTTGTGTAAAAATATGTACATCTTGTAGGATATCATGTATATCCAAAATAGACTTAAGTCTTATCAAATTGATCACTTATTTATAATTTAATAGTTCGGATAAAGTATGTATATACCGAAAAATATAACAATGATGTCTTATCTATATCGACTATAACATGCATACAAGGAGATAAATATCAAAATGAATACATCCTTAAAGTCAATATAATTTATACCATATCAACACTTTATGTTTGAGAATGATTGCATAAATATGATATAATGATTTGGAGTGAAAGAAGAGGATACCATGTGCCTCCATAACAAGCTTAATTCATATCAAATTGATCATTTATTCGTCACATGATAATTTGACAAAAATTCCATTAACAAATATGCATAAAATCATCTTTTAATAATCACCAACCATGCCAACCTCGTGACCGTCTTTCCCATCATTGACATCTTCTACATCCTCTCCATCATTTCCATATGTTCATCATCATCTTCATCCTCCTCGTTATCATATTCAAAATGAATTGGTAAAACTTAGCGATTAGTAACCTTTTAAGCAGCAATGGAATCAATAAGACCTTAAAAAGTTTTGGTTTTTCTGTTTAGTTAAAAAAAATGTAATAAACAATAACAAAAATTGTTGAAGGGGTAGTTTTGTTTTTCATTTTTCTTTGAACAATAAAGTCTCTTTTTAATATTAAGTTTGGAAGAGTCCTGTTATGAAAGCCTTTTTCAACTCTCTTTTTGAAATTAAGTCATGGCAGCTTCTGTTTTAGAATTTCCCCTCTAATCTTTTGAATCCGACAGTTATGTTTCTAAGTCACAATCGTGAAAGAAAAAAAAATCGAATAAGTTAAGATCGTAGAAGAAAATGAACTCTTGTACACAAGTTGGAGAGAACCCAACTTTTCAGTGGGCCTGGCCATGTCGTGGAAATCCGTAGGGGCCAGGCTAGCTTGACATTCAAGGTCCTCATGATTTTGGGGCTGGGCTTGGGTCCAATGAGTCCATGCCAAAGTTGGTTCCCCAAAATGTTCAAAAGAAAGGTAAGTTGATGACAAATTAATAGCATAGATCCAATAGTTGGATTTTTGGAGATCATCTTTGTGATGATATGTCTAGGACTCTAGGGTTTTTATTTTGTAGTTATCAAGCAAAATGGAAATGCCACTCTCCAAGAAATCTCAGAGATCAAATTTTCAAACTTTCTATAGACCAATCTGCAACTTTTGTACTTGTAAAATATTCAAACATTGGATTACTATAAAGTACCAGTTTTGTGGGTATGCTGGGAAGGTTTGTAGATCCTATTTTTATGTTTTGAGTATAGAATGGTAATAAAAAACTTCCAATTAAGGACATTTTTGGTTTTCGGTTATAATTAAGTTTCACAAATAGAAAAAAAAAAAATTAAAAAACACAAGAAAGATTCAAAACTGAATAATCATTGAAGATTCTATTCATTGAATAATATAAAAAAAATTGTTTTCCTTTTAATGAGTGTTATCCAAGAAGGTTTTTTCATCATATAAATATGAGTAGAGTTGGACCAGGTCAAGTTTTTATCGATCACCGAGAAGCTAAAACTCAAACCTATGATCATCTGTTGGGAAGATGTATTCATGGACTTCAGCATGTAGAGCTTGACCCAGGCCCTTCAAATAAGGAGCCTTGGTGCCAGGCTCACAGCTCACCCTAGAGTCAAACCTCTCTCTCTTACACACACATTCATATGAATTAACAGCTATGCAGACATTAATGGGGAGGAAGCATTTAATAAAAATGGAAGCCTGTCCTTAACAGCTAGGCTTTGAATGAAAAGCAGCTCAACCCCATCATTTTTTTTTTTTTGTGTAAGAATGGTCCCCTCTCTGTTACATTTGCCTTGGAGTCTTCCCCGGGTCAATCGCTCCTTGATATCTGCACTCTGCACTCCCCACCACATCTTTTCTAAATTGTCAAAACCCCAAGTCCCCTCTTGTATATACATGTAACATTGTGAGGAAATGCTTTCAATTACTCAGAAAGTTTGTGTTGCTGTTTATCCAATAATGTTGATTATAGGGATTATTATCGGGTATAGGGATTGATCAATTATCACTTCCTTCAATCATCAAACTGAAGGGTCCCCCCTGAATGCAAGCATAATGAGCATATTAATAATTAAGGCACAGCCCATATATAATATGAAAAAGATTTAGACTATGTTGATTAGCTGTCTGGATTAGATTAGAGCTGCCAAAATCTTTATGGAAGCTTTTCAAGAAATGAACATGATATCTACCACTTGTAAACTTGTTTCAATGACAGGACGACCCTTACCCAGATGGAGAAAATCACAGAATATACCAGTAAAAATCAAAGTCATTCAAAGGGTAGTTTGGTGATTGAAGGGTATCTAATGTATCTTTGATTGAGTTGGAAAATGGGCTATCACATGCTGAGAAATTACTCTCATGTGACCACATGGTTGGGGGCTCCTCCCATGTTATAATCTCTGCAAGCAAGAGAGTCAAACTAACAATGCTTTTCTCCCTTTGACTAATCCCATATTTAATAATCAATTGCCTTTAAACCTAAAAGATGCCCCTTCATCATTATGCTCCCACCCTAGTTTTTACCTCTATGCAAAGAGGCTAATGGCTTCCATTTAATAAACACCCAACTCACCAAATTCAAATACATTTGAACTGTGACTGATTAGTTTTCTGTTCTGTATTTGATTGTATGTATCTTTACAATGGGTCTGATTATCATAAAATTGAGAAAAGGGAATGCATAAAGGAAAAGGAACTGAAGAAAAAAAAATCTTATGGGATTAGAAGGAAAGGACGATTAAATGCATGCAAAACTAGAGTGTAAAACCTTTTGTCATTTAGTTCTAAAGGTGTGCATGTGCTGTTCCCATATTCTACACACAAGCAGAGCTCACCTGTTTCGGCTTCACCAGACCACTTGGTTTTTATAATCAAACCGTCCAAGCATTTACTAACATCAACAGAACAAGAGATTAAAAGTACAAGAAACAATAAAGCATCTCCTCCCATTATAAATTGCTGCTCTCATGCGTATGTTCAGACACACACCTCACTGCCCAACTCCAGATACCTCTTTCCTTCTTCCTTGCATCCAACCCCAACCAAAATGGTCTCCCTGGAAGCTGTCCAGGCAAGCTCCAGATCCATTGAGCCCACTGTAAGTCCCCGGATTTCTTTCTCTTCTGATTTCCTAGATGAAAAGAACTTCATCTCTATAAGTCCAAATTCTGAGAAGGAAAAACAACATGAGATGGATCAAGAGAAAGCACGGAATACAGATTTTGAGTTTCTCTCCAGCAATTCAACCAGCCACACCATGTTAACTGCTGATGAGCTTTTCTTTGAAGGGAAGCTCCTTCCCTTTTGGCAAAGGCAGCACTCTGAGAAACTCAACAAGATGAGCCTCAAAACGAAAAATGATGAGGAACAAGAAGAGGAAGAGGCGAACAAGGAGGAGAGCCGGGTGAGTTGGTTTGTGGATGATGATCCATCTCCTCGGCCACCTAAATGTACTGTTCTATGGAAAGAGTTGTTGAGGCTGAAGAAGCAACGAGCTTCAACTTTGTCACCATCTTCTTCTTCATCCTCATCTTCATCTTCAAGCTCACTTGTTGATATGGGCACCATGGATCAGGGCAAGGAAGGGTCAGGAAAAAGAGAGAAGCAGGTGAAGAGGATAAAGAAAGGGTTGGAGAGGACAAGATCAGCCAGTATTAGAATACGGCCTGTTATTAATGTGCCTATTTGCACACAGGGGAAGACCAGTCTTCTGCCACCTTTGTTTCCACTTAAGAAAGGAAGATTAGAGAGGTGAGAATGAGGGTGGTGACTGAAGTAGTCCTGATCTGTAGGATTGTCCAGTATGTTCATCTACTTTTCTTTTCTTTTCTTTCATTTCATTTCATTTTTTGCTGCTGTCATGTTTAGATGAGTGTTGGTTTTGGTGGATCAGATGAATTACAATGTACATGCTGACTTCTACATTTTTTCTTGGATTATATTAACAGTTAATTTCATCTTTACTTTGTATATCCCCCAAAATCTGCACCATTGTCGGAATGATGTGTAGGAGCTAGGAACTAAGTGATGGCACACACAGGATGTCTCATGTGATTGAGTGGGTCTATATTCCTCAGTTGTTAACTTGCAGTGGACCCAACAGGAAACTCATCAAGCAGTTTTGACCATTCAACTAGAATTTGGAAAAACCAGCTTATCAAAAGCTAAAACTTACACTGCCAAAAGCAGATACAAAGTGATAGGCCTTAGATGAAGAACAAACTGGAAATTAGATATTCAGTATAATGCAAGTATGGGAGCTAAAATATAACACCCCTGTGCAGTTTGACATCTCATTGCACAATATTAAGGTAGCATCCCAAATAACATTACAAGACAGTAGATACCATGGGAAAAGGAAATGTGCAACTTTTAGCAAATCTCCAAGTTTCAGAAGGCACCAGAGTGTGTCAGAGATGACCATGCAGACTGAATTTCTGCTAAAACATGGAAGTTTCCTAACACCTGGATTTAAAGGATTAAAATTCCAAGACCACCATTTCTTCTAAAAGAACTGTTTTTCTTCTTAATTATTTATAGTATGAAATATTCCCAAAAATTTAGATTTCAGATTCTTTTTCCCACCATTACTTGCAAAATGGAATAGATGTGATGGTTCCAAAAAACTTCAAGGCAGCTTGTTTATGACTCTAGGGGCACGAGCAACAGAAAACCAGAGGAATCTTGAAGGATAATAACAATACAGAAAGTGCAATTTAAAGGGATCCAGAAAAGGTTTCAGGTACCAACATTAGAATGCCTAACAGCCTAAGGGACATGAAATTGGATAACAATGCTAGATTTCAACTGAAGTGTTCACATAATATACAATTTTGATCTGATTCCAAATCAATCAAGCTTTTGGCCAAATTTGGGTTTAAAATTGAATTGAAGTTCTGCTTCCTGGAGGTTTTCAATTTCTCTTCCTATAGTTTCCCCATTTATTGTGCTTCTATTTGAATTTGACATACATCGTTAACTCATTTTTCTTAATAGCTAAGGTTTTGGGGCCTGTGGTAGTTTAACAGGACAATATAATGAAGTGTTGAGCCATCACAGACAAAATCTATCATCATTTTATTTCAAGTACATACATTACAGATATACTCATGGTACAAAAACGAAACCAAAAGAAAGGTCTCCATATACAATTAGAAAAGAAAAGGAAAAAAGCTGTATATGAACAACCACTGATACAATTTGAGTGCATGCTTCAATGTACAGAGTGTAAGAAAGAATTAATATTCCTATTTGGACAACCATCTCAGGTATACAATTCCGGCTCATATTTGGTTGAACTACAAGAGTTGAGCATAGAACTTCAGATTCTGGGAGTGATAGCTGGTATGGAGAAATACCAAGAATTATTCAGAAAAAAAATAGAGATGGAACGATAAAAACAAAAGTAAACAATTGGAAACAAGTTTCTTCTTAAACAAATGCAGCCATGCCAGTCATGCCATATTTACCTTTGGATGCATAAACTGTTTAAGCTCCTGAAGGTGGTGATGATGAAAAATTATTCCCAGGAAAAATCCTAACAATCAAATCAAATCAATTAATTTGCTAAAATGGCAATGAATGAGATGTGGATAATATACATGTGGATGGTCACACTCACTTAAGGTTCAGTCCAGGTTTTCCTGTAAGGCTATTTGGAACTTGACCAGTCAGATTATTATTTTGTAAGAAACTGAAAAACATAAGAAAGAAGTCAGGCATGTCAAGAAAACACTCAAAATAAAAATCCATAATCTGTTGTTTTTTGGCGAAATTTTCAATGGAAATAATTACAAGCATGTGTGGAACTTCAAGAAAATTGAAGAACAAGCATAAATATCTGCTAATGAAATGGCTAGACAAATAATTTTAAATAAAGAAAGGGCATAATAATCAATTAAAAATTATTTCTAGCAAAGAAAGAGAATAATGACAGAAAATGACTTGACTAGATATGATAAATGAGCAAATTGTCACACAATTACAAATCCCAAATGCACTGCTCCACCCATTTAACACAGAAAGGACCATATGAAATAAAAAAATTTAATTGTCTATTGCTAAACACACTCATCTCTTCATCCAAACAAGAAGGGTAACAAACAAATTCTGTGTATATATAAAATATGGATCCATTGACAAGCAGAGATTTTAGCCAAGTTCATCACCATTCTCATAGAGGTGAGGCATCACATGCAATAAATCAAGTTCAGGGGACTTAAGATTGACATCTAAGCGCCTGAACATGATGAGGTTGTGTGTACATCATCATACACATGAACAAATCATGGAAACTTCAATATAGTGAGAGCATGTACATATTGGCAAGTCCTACGACTGTCTGACATGAATTCTCTCTCTAATCAGTTGCAATCTAAGCCTTCAAAATTTGAAATTGCATAGTATAAGACAGTAACGACAATTGAGTTGAACAGAGTGCATAATGAATTATTCAGTGCCCAGGTACAGCATATAATGACAATGAACAATCCTGCCATTCTGCCAAAAATAGGGTTGTTTCTGGCTTTTCATTAAATAATACTGAATGCTCTTTCCTACTCTGATTTGGGGGCCCTGGGATAGGTAGCAGATGAACAGTACACTTGCTAGCGGGAGAAAAAATGAACCCTTCATTTTGGGAGTGATAAAGGTGCTGACTTGGGAGACCTGATTAGGATAAATCTGACACTCCCTCTTAAATAATGCATGGAGACATTAAAATTATCTTTTGCACTATTAAGAGAAAAGTTTTCCTTTTTAACAAAAAAATAAAGGTGGGTAACACAGCACCCTATACTTTTTATTTTTATTTTTAACAGGAGGAGCAGCAGCCTAAACTAACAATAAGAGAGTTGCATAAGATAGGTGTAAACAACATGGAAGCAAGAAGTAGATAAACAACTGTCTTAGAAATTCCCATAACTAGTATTGAGATACACTGCTAGCAATAAGTAATGAGATACACCCCTAGCAACAAGTATTGAGATGCCTTAATGTTCTTACTTTCCCAGGCACTATGCCTCCAACGACTTCCACTTTACAAAATTTAGGACAATTACAGGACCATTTTATTAGGCAGAAGACAACTTGGTGGATGAATCATTCTTTTACCATTCAAGCAGTAGTACACATTGGTCAATATGAATATAAATTCCTAGAAAACAACTGCTGTAAGATTTTAAATGCCCAAGAAACAAGTGACATTTAAACTGATGGAAGGATCATAAAATTGTAGATGCACGACCCAGGAGCACATATCATTCATAGAATAATTTCAGAATGTGGATGCACGAACCATTGAAGTGCTTTGGAAATATCTTGGTTTTAAACTTTGTGAATGACCAAAATAAATCTCAGAAGAAACAATTCTTAAAATCATCATCCAGATTTTCTGTAATGGATGTTGTAACTTTACAAAGCACTCACAATTACAGAACCATAACAAATGTATTGTTGAATAAATAATTGAATTATAACTACATTGATTTTATAAAAGATACTAGGATAATAATATTATGCCCAAAAACAACCATAAAAATCTGCATGCATACAGTAAGTAGAGGGTGCATATGAAGGAAAAAAACTTACAGTTCTTGTAAACTGTCTATGTTCCCCAAAGATGATGGTATCTCTCCAATAAATTGATTGTCCTCCAAATGCCTTAAAAAAGAGACAGCATTGAATTAGAGGAGGGCTACACTGAACTCCATAAAAAAGAAACATGAAAAAGTGGCTCCACCAGTTGCAAACAACAATGGGATAGTGACATATGAGTGGTCCTTCAACAGCACATCAGTTCAATCAACCACTAAAAGTATTGTAGATGGTACATTTTGTATCACTGAAGCCCATACACCATTTTATATGATGGTTCATGAGCTGATATTTGCATATGCAATTTTGTGGCTCAATTAGAAGCACATCATGAATGATAAGAGAAAAAGGGAATAAAAATATCTGACTTACAGTATCTCCAGTCTCTTTAATGAACTGAGATCAGGAATAGATCCAGACAAACTATTGTTTCCAAGCCAGCTGTCAATACATATGAGATGGTTACTTAAAAGATTTCAACCCTAGTTTTATTAGTTACATAAGAAATATATTCCTCAGGACTTACATGTTGGTCAACGCAGTCAAATTGGCAACACTAGGTGACAGTGATCCTGAAAGACCCATATTTGACAGGTTTCTGAAACAAGATATAAAGAAAATAAGTTTAAGTTGTCTCTAAAAATGGGAAAACAAACAGCAGCAGCAGTATAAAATAAAGCATGGACAACAAATTATTCTGTCATTTCAGGCCCCAACTCACAAAGAAACCACACGAATCCGAGGTCCTTCAGAACATGTAACTCCAGTCCATGAGTACTGACTAGGAAAACAAGGATCACCATTCCAATCATGTGGAGGGTTTTCTAGACTTTTCTTCACACTTTCTAGAGCAATTACTGCAACAAGAATGGCAAATCCCAGTTTGTAATGGTTACATGAGAACTACTGATTTAAAGTAAAATGAAACAGAAACTAAAAGAGAGGGGCTGGGGTAGCATGTGAATGAACCCGACACCTTTTCCTGGCTGAGTATACTTAAATCCATTTATGAGGTTGCTGCTGAAAACAGGAGACAAATAAGATCATTCCTTCAGAGCATTAACTTGATAGGCCACAGCTTGAATGAACCACGGACAAAACAATATACATATAAACAACTTTGTCCAATTTGATGCAGAGAACCTGGTTAAACTATCAGATTGCATCAGAATGGCCTTGTTTTTCCCCCAAGTATTGACCACATTTCTTCCTCCGCTTAGCCATTAATCTTTCAAGAAGAAATCCAATTGGTTCATCCAAGAGATGTGGCCCATCTAGCAGCTAAAGGATCCTCAGAGAAGGCTGAGAGATCATCCAGGAAATGGCACCAGGTTTGTTGCCCCAATGACAAATGTAAGTTGTTAGTAACCATACCATCTCGTGTAAGAGTTCTTCCACCAAGACGCAGTAGATTGAAAACCTCTCCAGCATTGATCAATGGACCAATGTCTGAACCAGCAGCAGGGGTCAATATTATATTTGTTAGACCACCAAGAAGCCACTGGGTTGCAAAGACAGCAACACCATCTGAAGTTACACTCAGATTATGGTAATATGTTATACCATTTATGCTTATGTTAAACACCCTAGACGATGAATTACGACCATCTGCAAAATATAGAGCAATGTAATATGTTGAGTTTGGAAGGGAAGCTGGAGGCCACTGAAACTCTATAGGTTCCATTCCGCTGCTTGTCAGCTCTGTTTCAAAAACCTTCACAGGGGGGAGATTCCAGAAATCAGAAACAGGGACATTTCTGAAGCTTGCCAGGGTAGGATTACTTAACACAAATGGCTCCCAGTAGCGATCAAATTGATCATCTGGATATCTGGAGGATCATAATACACATATATTAAGACAATTAAAAAAGATTGTGAAAGATATATCAGTTCCAATTTATAAGAAAACAGGCAGGTTGACTTGGGATCAAAGCTTTGTTGAGTTCAATATAAAATTGTAGGCAGGTTAAACCTACTTAAGACACTCCCATAGCTGTGATTAAAACTTATTACCTAAACAACAGGGATGGAAAAAAATTTCTTCAAATAGTTCTTTGTTACTAGTTTTCAATGGTCTGCGTGTGTTCTTCCAATTTCTCGGAAACAATATATGAAGCATGAGGAAAGAATGCTACTAGATGAAAACAAAATCACTCCAGCTAAATTCAGCAAAGATGATGATTAAAACAAGAAGGAAAATATTAAGGCCCTAAAGAAAAATTGACTTCAACCAATTTTTCCGGGCAAATGGGTGTATAGCTTGTTCCTAAAAATTGACAACAACAACGGAATGAACATCTATAAAGATATATTACTAATTGGTCCTGAATCTTACCGGATAATTGATCCATTGTGCCCGAAACTATGTCTTGCAACCAAGCTCAGACCATATTGCCCAAAATCCGTCGAATTGTAAAGTGAATCTCCCAGCAGAACAAACTCCAATGCCGATATAAATGGATCAGAGTCCGTATTCGTGTTTGCAGCAATACACAAGCTCATTGTCTTTCCTGCAGCAACGAAAACTCCCTCATAGTACGATACCAACCCTCTCGCATAATCATCCGTGGTATTTACAATACCCCACAACGTCCCATCCACAATCTGATCAAATACCGGAGGCGAATCCCGGCCGTTGACTCCTCCATAGTAGTACGTCGTCCGCACCATGTACTTCCCAGTACGAAACACCGGAACAACATAGCAGAATTTCTTATTAGTATTGCCTTGAAGAGGGAAAGATCGGACGGTGGATAGGATAGGGGCAACGTTGGGATCAGTTAGGTTTTTGGCGGTCCCGGAGGATACATAAGTGGCGTCAGGCAACCATTGCCGGCCGTCAATCAGGGAAGCAACCGTAGCGCCACAATCAATGAAAACACCTGAAAAAAAAAGAAAAAAAAAAGAAGAACAGTTAAGAAATTTCCAATGCTTTCTCTGGAACCAATCAGAGGATTGAGAAATTGAGTTGCAAAGAAAATGGAAAGGTCGGATGAAGTACCTCTGGGGGATTGACTCTGAGATTGAGCGAGGTTGAGGAGAGAAAAAAGGAAGATGAGAGACAAAAACGACATGGTTGAGAGTTGAGAGCCGAAGGAGAATTGAGAGTGGAAACAAAGAATTTAGAGAGAGGATTTACAGGTAGGGTTAGGGTTGGAATGGGTCGTTGGTGAGTCATGCAAGCAAGGTATTGGAGAGGGGGAGACAGACAGGTGAAGTTGGTTTGGAGAAAAGAATTTGGACGCGGGAAAACCAGGTCAGAGGCGGCAGTTAGTATGCTTGGCTGTGTAGTCGGTAATTTTAAATGGAACCGTTGCCATCCTATGACACGTCATCTGCCTGCCTCATCCTCCCAACTTTCGACCCTTGTCAAGCTGCATGGTCTGGCCCGTCTTGGGGAGTAGACAGTGGATTGAGTCGTGAAACACGGGCCAGACTAATTCTTTGAGTCCACGTGGACAGCCACATGGGCCTATTGATTTTTATTTTTTTTTTTGTCATAAAACCATATATGTGAATCTTAATTTCTCAAAAAGCACAATTGGCAATATTATTATTTGCATATTAATTAATAATATAATTATCAATGTTGATTTTAGTATAAAATTGCATACTACCAACATCGGTTTTAATAAATATGACTTTGAATTTAAACCTTTGTTAATAGTATTGATTTTAATAAATTTAGCTCAAGAGTACAGTTTTTAATATTGATTTTACCATAGAACCTCATTTATGTGATCTCATAATTTTTTTTTTAAAAAAAAAACCTATAATAATAAACCATTAATGGTAGAAACTCCGAATTTTTAAAAAAAGTTTATTATAATTCTTGAAAAAAAAAATTCCTCTTACTATATATTTTTAAATAAATTATTTTTTTCATAATTTTGTATATATTTTAGATCATTTTGTCTCAAAATTGTTAGTTTCTATTACAAATGTTTTGATAAAGGCATATGTCATGTCTCATGACATATTAGCTACTTTAAATATGTATATTTTAATATTAAATTTTTACCTTCTAATTTTTTATTATAGATGTTAGATTAAGAAAATGGTTTAGTGATAAATGAAAAAATATTAAAAAATAAAAAATTTAAACAAAAATAATACAAATAAGTTAATATAATTTTTAACTTAAAACAAACATCATCAATTAAACGTACAACAAGAAGTAATTGATACAACGAAAGAAAAATCATATTAGTAAGAAAAAAAATAAAGGATATTCTTCTCGTCTAACAACTCTATGTTTGAACCATATATTTTCATTGAGAAAATCTCTATATTTTGTAGACTGGGCATCATATAATAGTTATGACTACAAATTGTTATTTTGCTACTCTCTTGTTGAATTTTATTAATTGTTTGACGTAGATCGGTGAATTGACCACAAGGCATTGATGCTTCTGGTGATGTTAGTTTTTCGACTAATATGTTCGTGTATGTTTACTTTATTAACGTAATAATCTTATTCTTCCACTATTGTATAAATCAAAATATTACTTAACAATCACAAATGGATTCTGAATATGTAAACTTATTATCTAATACCTAATATCGACTTATACTTTCAAATATTCTCTTGAATTATAATATTGTCTTAATATATGACTTAATAAATACCTGTTTTCTATTAACTCATGAATTTCATATGCAGGTGACATTTTTATAGTTGGAATTTATAGTTTATGAGTGGTATGCTAGTTCAACTCTGACCAAGTAAGATAAACACTACCTATATTTTCGATTTTTGTTATGACATACTTTGACCAGCTTTGACCAGTTATGACATACTCAAAATCTCGATCAAAGATACAAAAAGTATCATCTTTCAAGTTATTTGATATCTAATATCAACCAAAAACCATTTCTAACTACCTATATTTTCGATTTTTGTTATACAAAAGCTAGTGAAAATAGCTAATTAATTTCATCACTTCCTATGACAATAATTAAAATGCCCTACTTTCCATACATGCTAATAATAGGGAAACAATCTTTTTTGATATACCATAGCTTTGCATATGACTTATAAAAAGTGTCAAATAAGTTGGTCATTGCTTAAGTTTTAAAAGCCTTGTATGTGATTCATTACCCAAAATTTTCCACTACATTTGCTTGAATGACAATCAATGAAAGTGTAAACTTTGTCTTAATCATTATTTGTCTACTATGGATAACAATCAAGTGGAAGCTTAATTGATGATCATCTTAGGTTATGTAAGTTGATGCATGTGTGTGAACTATGGTTTATCTAGTTGTGAATTATTTCAGTGAGAGTGTATCCTTATGCAGTGCAATTACCTTAAGTAACATGATTAGCGTTCTCTATGTTTTCAAATTATGACAACTGTGCCAAATAATATCAGATTAAAGAAAACTCTACAAGTTTTGTTTGTCACAACCTTTCTTATCTATAACCATATATCTTCCTTATTCCCTTCTAGTTGTCTGGTTTATCACTTGAAAAAATGGACGCACATTAACATTATTGTCTTCATCATAATAAAATTCAAACACTTCTTCTCCATCATGTTAATTAATTATCGTGTTCTTTAATTTATCTTTCTTCCTTATCCTTATCCTTATTTACCCCATATTAATGGGTTGTTGGAATTATGGTTATGCTAAGGCCACAATCATAGTCAAATGTTCAAATAGTCTCCTTTTCTCTAAGTGACAAATATACGAAGTTGTCCATTGATGAATTCACTTACAATTATTCAACATATAATTCAACTTCCTTAATCCTAAAATTGTGAAGGATTTCTAACATTTAGGTTGCACTGTAATTGTTTTTTGTTAGAAAAGTTTGAAATTTACTTTCTCTACTTACAATGGAGAATTCATTAAAAACATTGTACATTAATGTCAGTAATAAAATATGCCGTTTCTATCAATTGATCAAATGTAGTCATAACAAACACATTCATATGTTTAACCATGATTTTATCTCTGTTACACTCAAAAAATTTTCATTGCACAAAAACATTATCGGGACTATGGAATCAAACATATTTTACCTAACTAAAATAAAATAAAATCAAATGTCTCATTCTAAACACAAAAATTGATGGTTTAAAAGAATATTAAAGACATCTCTCTTTAATCAAATAATAAATAATCATAGTTGTATATGCATTATTAATTCCTTATAGAATAATTTAAACTTTTTTGGTGTGAATAATGAAGCTCATTAGACCCAAATCTCAGGCCCATTATTACAAATATCCTTACTCAAATCTTTGTTATTATTAATTGCTAAATAATGTAAGTCATTTTATCTTACAAATGTATATATAAAATCAAAGTGGGCTAACAGTTCATGCTCACCTCTCTAACTAAACAAATCGCGCAGAGGGCAAGCCAATGGTTGCGAAAGCGTGAGCTGTCGGCAAAGAAGCTTACAAATGAGGTAGTTGCCAACTTGCCCGGCATTCCAAGATGGTGAAAAAAAAGAAAAAAGGGGAAAAAAAAAAGAAGACAAATTTGAAATTTCCATCAAAGTGAAAGCTACGGAAGGTAACGTCCAGAGGGCCAAAAATTAATTGAGGAACGTTGGATTTTGACTGGCAGGGCAAGTGAAGGATAATTTGGTCCCAAAAAGCATGTGCGGGGATCCAATCAGCGTCTTGGGCTGGAGATGACAGATGAGGTCACATCATTTATTGCGCGATTCATCCCTGAATCATACGCATCAAAACAATTTTCGAAATTTGGGATTTCAACGCCGGTGTGGGATATTAGCCACCCTTTTCTATGCTGGCCTTAATGTTTTAGTAGATATTCGATTCTCTAATCTGGATTTTATTCATGGTTTTCTAAGGACAAGGGGCTATTACAGGTCTTCAAATTTTGGTTTCCCAAAAACGTAAAAGAGCGTGGGCCCAGTGGATCCACCGGCATCTGATTTATTATTGCACATGTGAACCTGAATGGAGGGGTGGCACACGTGTTAGAGTCACGTGTGTGGGTAGTTGGTTGGTGGGTGCCAAATGATGGGGGTGGCACCCCCACATCACCTTCATGTCCAAACCCGTCAGAAGGTGGATACCAAAATCGGGTTAACCCGTGGGAAGGAAGCTAAAGTAGTTGTGAGCACGATGGTGGGACGGGGTGCACCACAAAGGCCAGCCCACCGTTCCATCCAATCAACCAATGAGCGACAAGGTGGCCCTCTTTTGACCCACTTTCTCTACCCACCCTCCTACCATGTCCGATTCTTTACGGTCGCAGTTTTATCGGTGTTCCAGAACCGGGAAATGATTCGGCCGGTTTAGAACCGACACATTTTCACTCGATCACTAGGAAAGAAAATCATTGAAAAATAAAAGAATTTTTTTAATATTTATCTAATATAACGATAAAGGTAAACGATTTATTTTCATGTTCCCAAAATACCCTCGGGCTCGCTTCTTGTATCTGATGTCTCATCTCTGAGCGGACCTCAGGTCTCAATCCTTTGCCTTGATGGAGCTTCAGAAGCGCCAAGATCAGGGCCAGCCCGAGAGGAAGGGGCAAAAACGGAAACTGGAGGAAGAATTCGAAGAGGAGCGGGAGATCTCCGTGGCGCCGTCCGGCGAGGCGCACCAGGCGTTATCCTGCGAGGTCAGTGCGCAGGTTAATATCCTCAACACCACCTTTTCGTGGAAAGAAGCCGATCGAGCCGCCGCTAAGAGAGCCACTCACGTACTCGCCGAGCTTGCTAAGAACGGTACTCTCAAAACATCCCGATCTGCTTTTAGTTTGCTTCAATTTCTAGGGTTTTGTTCTTGTTCTTGTTCTTGTTCTTGTTCTTGTTCTTGTTCTTGTACTTGGTAGGAGAATAATCTCCTCAATTTCTGTTTGCAGAGGAAGTTGTGAATGTAATCGTCGACGGTGGTGCTGTTCCGGCACTGGTGAAGCATCTGCAGGCACCGCCTTCCAGCGATGGCGACCATGACCAGAGGCCGTTCGAGCACGAGGTTGAGAAAGGGAGTGCTTTTGCTCTGGGTCTCCTTGCTGTAAAGGTCATTTGATTATCTTTCTGTTTCCTTAATTTTGTGTATTTATGGAGTGATTTTTGTTGGAAATTTGTGTGATAAACAGATTTTTCTATGGCAATATTCTTATTTTATTTCAGTTGTGCCAACAAATGATATTGTCTGCAGTTCAGAATTTGTCAAGATTTGTGCAACTTGTTTAGAAACTTAGGAAAATTGGTATTTCTGAATTATGCATTATACACTGAGAGGGTTGAACTATTATATGAAAATTGCAGAACTGGAACTGTAAGGCAGTTAGTTTTAGTCCACTTATCCTATAGCTTGCATGTCTTAGTAGCCATGCATTTGCTCTATGCCTTCTTGTTTCTAGCAGTAATAAGTTGGTATATGTTTAAGTGACATCTTAAGAAGTGTTTTATGTAATCAATAGTCATACAGAGATGGAATTTTAAGATAAATGAGTGTTGATAACAGCTGAATTGTCTTCTTTTTAGTAAGAATGCTTCTGTGATTGTGTTTTATATGTTGTATTTGTTTTGACGTTTTAATTGAAGTCAGATAAGACTCAGATTATGTTCTCTTGATTGGGAAAGTTATTCTGTTTATTCGTTCATTTATCATTCAACATCTTTTGCTTAATTGGCAATTTTGAACAATTTAAACTCATTATTTTTCAGTCCTGGGAAGGAAAATATGAAATGCGAGGATCATCATTGTCATGGTAGGGCTATTTATCAAAAAAAAAAAAAAAATCATTGTCATGGTAGGACTACCTAAATATTTCATGAAGTGGGTCACACCGTCACACAAGATCTACTTTTATGCTATATGGTTTTGGGAAGGACTGCTGTACTATTGGTTTAAATTCCTTGACATAGATTAGGGTGGATCCTCAGTCTGCAATCTGCATGCTATCTTTTGGAAGAACCAACTTAGCTTAAAGCTGTAAATCTTTTTGAGCCTGTTTTCTGCCAATAGTTGTGGTTTTCAGTCTTTAAAAATTATTTCCTCAGCCCATGTGGGATGGGGTTGAAGCAAGAATGAGAAGAAGGCTTGCCTTGTGGAAAAGACAATATTTGTCAAAGGGTGGGAGGATTACCCTTATCAAAAGCACTTTGGCTAGCATGCCTATTTACCAATTGTCTCTTTTTCGCATGCCTAAGCTAGTTGTAAAGAGACTTGAAAAAATCCAGAGGGATTTTCTTTGGGGAGGGGGAAGTGCGGAAAGAAAACTCCATCTAATCAATTGGGAGGTGGTATGCACCCAAAAGGAGAGTGGGGGTCTTGGCATTCGGAGAATTGATTTATTGAACAAGGCCCTGTTGGGGAAATGGATTTGGCGGTTCGCTTTTGAGGAAGATAGCTTCTGGAGGAAGGTGATTGGGGTGAAGTATGGCCAGTTGGGGTTTGGGTGGAGAACTAAGGAGGCCCGCGGAACGTTTGGGGTGGGGGTTTGGAGGGACATTATGAAGGAGTCGCCTTGGTGTTGGGAGAATATAGAATTCAAAGTGGGCAAGGGGACCAAGGTAAGTTTCTGGACTGATCTGTGGTGCGGAAATGAGGCGTTGTCCCAAGCTTTTCCCCAGTTGTTTGCTTTGGCGATTCACAGGGATGCATCGGTAAATGAGATGTGGGATTCGAGCATTGGTCAAGGAGGTTGGAATATAAGATTATCTAGAAACATCAATGATTGGGAGCTGGACGCCTTGGGTGAGCTGTTGCATATGTTGAGGGACTTGAGGATCTCTAGTGAAGAGGACGCAGTGATATGGAAAGGAGCGGAACACGGTCGCTTTCGGATTAGAGATGCTTACAAGTTGTTGATAGGGTCTAATGTCATTACTTTCCCGAAAAAGAGCATTTGGGTGGACAAGGTTCCAACCAAAGTTGCTTTCTTTGCCTGGGAGGCTTCTTGGGAGAAGGTTCTAACTTTGGATAATCTTCAAAGACGGGGTTGGCAGCTTCCAAACCGGTGTTTTTTGTGTGGTTGCGAAGAGGAATCTGTAAATCACATTCTTTTACACTGTACAGTTGTAAAGGCGCTCTGGGAGATTGTCTTGGCCTTGTTTGGGGCTAATTGGGTGTTCCCAGAGAAAGTCAAAGAGTTGTTAGAAAGTTGGAGGGGCCCTTTCGTGGGGAGAAAGAGGAAAAAGATTTGGTCTTCCATTCCTTTGTGTATTTTTTGGACGGTCTGGAAGGAGAGAAATAGATTAGCCTTTAGGGGGGGATCTCTAGCTATTCAGAAGTTAAAAAATTCGTTTGTTTGTAATTTGTGGAGTTGGGCTAGGGTGTATATGGGAGAAGAGTCCTCTTCGCTCTTAGGTTTTTTGGAATGGCTTGCCACTCCCTAAGGGATGGTAAGCGTTGCTTTTGTTTTTGTGTAGGCTACTTTGTATACTCCCTGTATGCTTTGTGGCTTTTTGCCTAAATTTATATACATGCGCTCATTTATCTAAAAAAAAAAAATTATTTCCTCAGCCCACAATCTTCATGCTGTCTTTTGGAAGAACCAGCTTAGCTTAAAGCTGTATGTCTTTTTGAGCCTGTTTTCTGCCAATTGTCATAGTTTTCGGTTTTTAAAACATTTTTTAAAATTTTTTTATAGGTAAATAAGGATACATATATTTTTTTTTGTAGGTAAAGAAAAGATCTATTGAAAAAAGACGCCAAAAGAGCGACTCAAGGTATACAATACCTATACACCTACCGCCAAACTGGCCAAAAAAGTACAAGTGAACAAGCGCCCACGATAAAAAAACAACCTTAACTAGAGCCCAACCAACCAATAAAACTAACTAAAGTTTATAAACAACTTTGCCTCTGACCAAAAGGAAAAAACAAAAAAGTATATATATATATATATATACACACACGCGCGCGCGCGCGCACACACACACATAATTGCAAGATGAAGTATAGAACAATATATAATATATTTCATGAAAGTTACTAAAGGTAAAAGAGGCAAATAGATATCAAATTTCAGTACAATATGTGTGTAAACATTAAATATTGGAGTTTTGATGAAATCAACCTGGCAAAATAAGAAATTTTATATCAAAACCAACTTAACAAATTATAATTTTTTTTTTTTGATAGGTAAATAAGAGATTGTATTAGAAAAGCCTAGAAGAGGCGAAAAAAGTACACACGAAGTATACAAGTAAGCAATGCCCAAGAAGTTAGGCAAAAAGAAAGAAGAAAACCTTTCTCCTATCTAGACAAAAGCCACTCTATAAAATCAAATAAGGACAAAGAATGATCCCCTCTAAATACACCCTACCCCAATTCACAAAAGTGTACAAAAAAGAAAGTTTTAAAGCTTGGTTGGAACATTCAGTGTCATTGAACACTCTTTCATTTCTTTCCTTCCATAAGGTCCACATTAAACATAGGGGGGCAGCCCTCCAAGCCTTTTCCTTTCTCTTACTCACAAATGCACCATGTAGAAATTTTAATTTATAGATTCATCATTGACTTCATAAAAATAGCTTTTGCTAGATGTTATTGCCCTAAAACTTTCAAGCTTTGACATGTTCTCAAACAATAAAAAAAGTAACTGTGAGCAATTGAGCATGTTCAATTATAAACAACCACGTAAGGTGAGGTTGTTTTTTTGTGTGCCTGCTCGCCTTGCTTTGGCCTTTTGGTGCCCTTGTATGCATCACGTGTATGTATATTTGTTAGGACATATGTCTCTGGGTGACATGTTTGGAGTTTTGTTCTGACTTTATGAATTCATCATTTCTCCCCTTCTCCCCACTCCCGAACACAGACACACACCTCTAACACAAAGAAACTTCCCGTTCAGTCATGAAAGTGAAAAAAAGAAACCCATTTTTAATTTTAAGAAAGGGAAGAAAGAGAGTGCCATGAAACTCTAAAAGCTACAAATAGATTTTTTTTCTTTTAACTACAGTATGGGCAAAATAAAACAAAAGAAAGTTTCTGAAATCTTATTTTAATTTAGTGTTTGTTTTAAACAGGAGTATAATAATCCTTTTTAAGATAAAAGTTGAAGTTGAATTTTCCGTTAACCTTTAAAACATTGTCAAATCAAATGCATGCATTTTCTATCTATTGTGCATTGTAAGATACATTTAAGATGTTGCATCAGTGGTATGTTTGTTTCACATTAAAAATATATTGTATCATATGTGAACTATTATGTGCTTTAACTTTTGACAATTATTCTGTCAGTTGAGCTTCCATATATTGTTCATGTCCAAACAAAAAGAAGTCAAGCCAGCCTGTTTATGATCTGTTTACTGGTTTTTGGGTTCCCTAAGCAGCCTCTAGATTAGTCGTGGGTAGAAAATCTGGTGAAACTGGCCCTTAATTTTTATTTATTTATATTTTAAATGAGGGTTTAACAAATTGTTTACTTGTAAGAAATTTGAAATCTAAAAACTACAAGTATCAGGAATATAGAGTGGCAATTGGAATGATCTAGAAGTACAAAAAACATTTTATTATGCTTACTCAATGGAAAGAAGGTATTAAAGAAATGCTATCATCATCTTCGTCTATCTATTCAGGACTGAGAAGTTAGAGGAATTTTATTTTTATATCTTTCTAATAATGATGCTAAAAGGGTTTGTAGTCCCCTTTTTTGGGTGGGTTTATATTCAAGCCGTTTTAGGGATTGGGCTAGCACAGAGAGAACTTATCTGAAAGTTTTTTGCACTCTTGTTGTATTAATAACAACCATGAATACTAAAGTGAAAAGCTTCTTTTTGGATTAGTTATTATATTTCTTTTCAAGACTAAGGATTTGGTCTTCGATGCTTTCCCAATAACGACAATCACAGTTCAGGTAAAAGCCTTCATTTTTTTCTGGGTTTCTACTCTTCTCCAATTTTAATTCCTGAAATGACCATGAAGTTTCATTCTGCTTGTTTGTGTTACATATGTTTGAGGCAATTTGTTGTGAGCATCAATAGCCAATATTTCTGTAGGCTGGTGATTTAGAGCATGCCACCATTTTTTTATGCTGTTGCTAGATTGGATGTCCAAGACAAGTTCCACTTATTAGATCTAGTCAATTGTTATTCTCATTCTTCCTCTACCTTGCATGTTTCCTCATGAATTTGAAAGGCTGTAGCTTATTGAATACATTTACCTTTACATGTAATTGCTGAGCCCATTGATTTTATTGTCTTCTGAATTAACAGCCAGAGCATCAGCAACTCATAGTTGATAATGGTGCTTTGTCTCATCTAGTGGATCTTTTAAAGAGGCACAGAGATGGTTCTAACTCTCGAGCTGTCAATAGTGTCATTCGAAGAGCAGCCGATGCTGTCACTAACCTTGCTCATGAGAATAGCAGTATTAAAACCAGAGTCAGGTTTGCTTATTTGCTTAGTACTTCAACTTCAACTTTCTGATTTAGCAGTATTTTTATCATTCTGATAATCTGATTGGACATGCAGGATGGAAGGCGGGATACCACCCCTTGTTCAGTTACTTGAATTTGCTGATACAAAGGTGCAACGGGCAGCTGCTGGGGCACTGAGAACCCTGGCATTTAAAAATGATGAAAATAAAAATCAGGTAATTGCCTTCTGTGGAGAGTTGGACCTTTATGGCACTAATTCAGCTCAGAAATTGATATGGATATTTTGATTTTGCAGATTGTAGAATGTAATGCTCTTCCTACCCTGATTCTAATGCTTCGATCTGAGGATGCTGCTATACATTATGAAGCAGTAAGATGTCATTGGATATGGACTTTGCATTTGTGACCAGTCTATTGTTTGTGCTTACAATTAGCCAATTTTTCATGAATTCCAGGTTGGTGTAATTGGAAATTTGGTACACTCTTCGCCAAACATAAAGAAAGAAGTGCTTTTGGCTGGAGCTTTACAGCCTGTTATAGGATTACTTAGGTATGAAAGAATCTTGAATTCTTGTCATTATTATGGAGTCTTTGCACTTGGTTTGGTAGTGCATGTTCAATTGTTATTAATCGTCTGTTATTTTAATTGTTCACCACAAGTTTTCTGTGAAGAATTTTGTTTTCTTGTTGTATTTCCTAAGTTGTCTCATTGATGTCAGTTCGTGCTGCTCTGAGAGCCAAAGGGAGGCAGCTTTGTTACTTGGACAATTTGCTGCAACTGATTCAGATTGCAAGGTGGAGTCATGTTCTTGTATATGTACTTACATATATATTGCTTTTTTTATTATTTTATTTATCTTCGCTAGAGCCCTGGACTTTTCCCATATGCTTGTTTGTTGCAAACAAGATGGAGGAAATAACAAGAAAAAATTGAATTTCCTGCTCTTTGGGGTTGGATTGTTTGTTCAATAATTTCTGGTATTGTTCTCTTTTCCTGTCTTGTTGGCAGTTTATCAGTGTGCTATCATTTTTATGTTCATGTGTTTGGGATGAATACAATATAGAATGGTCCTTTGGCTTCATTCAATGGACCTTCATATATACGTTATTGTTTCTTCTTTTTCTTCTTCTACCTCTTTTCTTTGGTTTTTATTTTTTCTTAAAGATGTTAGATTCTTGCAGGTGCATATTGCACAGAGAGGTGCTGTGCGACCTTTGATTGAGATGCTTCAATCTGCAGATGTACAGCTGAGGGAAATGTCAGCCTTTGCATTGGGGAGATTGGCACAGGTTATACTCCTTGAATTCTTTTATTTCCTTTTCAAATTACAATTGACAAATAATATTGATGGCATAAAATGCTTACTAAATTATACTGAGTAGTCTGTTTCTTTCAAGTAATCTTTGCAGGATTTATCACAATAAGTTTGTGTTATCAATTATCATGTTCTGTGAATTTCTATCCCTCCTTTATAGCCTTATGTTTCATTGCTTGTTTATGTGAAGGATAAAACAAACTTTTGGGTTTCAAGCACTGATGAGAAAACATCCCAAATTTTGTGCAAAGGGGAAAATAACCTTCTAAAAGAAAATATAAAAGGCTCCAATCAAAAAGAGGAGGGGGGGCAGTGCACACCCCAAGTACACAGGAAAGAGGAAAATAACCTATAACTAACAGCAACAAAGAAAGGAAACAGAAGTCCCGGAGCACAGAACCATTATTTAAATTCTAAAGGGTTTTAACAGACCTTCATTTGATATATTTTATTTTGAAAAACAAAAAATGAAAGTAAAAAATTGAGAACTTGGGAATGTACACCTAAGTATTGTTTGGAATTAATATTTGTTTGGTTCTTGGGTGAAAGCTTGGGCAAGCCTCTATATTAAGAGATCACATATATGAGCATTTGAATGGAAAAGGAAGCCCTACTACATCAGCTGGTAGAGAGTTCTATACTTTCTTGTCTATATCATGAGTCTTCACTGCCCTTTGTCCTTCCATAAATTACTGGACCTCATGGTGTGCCCCATTTCTAGAGTCCATCAGAGCCGGTTGACAGTCTAAAATGCCTTTTGATAGTTTTTTTATTTAGTTGTATCAGTTCATGAAAGATTTTATTTGTGAAATTTTCCTTAAGTAACTTTGTTCTTGTTTTAGACAGACGCTAAACCTCATTAGGTCGGTTTATTCTGTCTTGAATTGAAGTTCCAGGATTCAACCTTTGCTTCCTCTGGTACCAAGGTTTAGGATAAATAGTCCAAAGACTGAACCAAGTTCTACAACAACCCTATTTTGTTGAGGATATGAATAGCTTGAGCATCCTAGTTTGTGATTACAGCTGTTACTATGAAGTGATTGGGCTTTATGATCTAGCACCTATGTCAGGAGCAGAACAACTTTGCTGATACTTGCTAAATGTTGGACTGTCCATCAGGGAACTAGAGATCATGGTTCATCTCCTCAAACTAGCATGGATATTCTATATGATAGAATTTGTTTATCTTATATGCCCTTGATTTTTGCAGCCCTCTGGGGAAAAAAGTTTTTAAAAAGAAAAAGGTAACATGCCATACAATATTGACATGTTACATGACATATTTTGTGGATTATCTTGACCTTCATAGCCTTCCAATATCTTCAAAACCCACCCCAATGTTAACTGGTTTGGCCTGTGGGATGGTTAAAGTCCCTTTATTTATTTATTTAGTTTTTGAAATTTGCCAGTTGCCATGTGCATATTGGTTGGAGTGCCCTGCATTTTGTTTTGTCCGTGTGCTTCTTGTTATATTTTTTTTGATACACATGTTTGATTACACATCTCTATGTCCTTGATTGTTATTGGTGTTGATTGTTATCATCTTTTCTAAGAAAAACTTTTAATTCATAGGAGATCAAGGGCCATTCTGAAACCAGCCTTGAGAATGAAGATGCCAGGCAATGCACTGGCAATAGTCTTGGGTGGATACCAAAACCATGCAAGTGCCACCCTGTGAGAAAAGCTCTAGCAGGAGCTATCACCTTGTCAGTATTTGCTAGCACTCTGAGATTGCAAAATCTTAATTTCATTGCCAGGATAGGAAAAAACTTTGGCATATCTCCATAGGCTTAAAATATGATACATAAAATACTGATGGAGTTGGCAAACTCACTATCATTGAAGACTTGATGAGGAATTCTTAATTCACCTCGATGCTGTTTCTCTTTCCTCCTTGGGAAAGAAATTAAAGAAGTTAGTCATGCATAAACTATGAAGAGTTGAATCCATGCCTGTATGATTCTCAATATAATTCATTTGTTAGTCTCACTTCTGGGAGATGCACTTGAATTTTCGTTTGCTTCATTATATTTCATGAATCACCACTCATATCATGTCACTGAGAATCTGATGATAAATTTTGTAGTGGATAATAACCTGGTTCATAATAGATATTATAACCATAATGCTGAATCAGTGGCAGACCTGGATCTACTTCTTTGATATTACAGATGTGGCCTGTGCTGCTTCTTACTCTCTTTAATTTTTATATTTTGCAGCTGCATCTATCCTAAATTTGCTCACTGTGATGTTTGTATACATTTGTTAGCTGTAGTTATCTATGGCTTTAAAGAGAAATTTCTGTTTTGTCAGGACACACACAATCAAGCCGGTATTGCTCATAATGGCGGTCTAGTCCCATTATTGAAGCTTCTTGATTCAAAAAATGGATCACTGCAACATAATGCTGCATTTGCACTTTATGGCCTTGCAGATAATGAGGTATATGTCTTCATTGACTTTATCCAAAAGGAATTCATTTAAAACTACTTCAATATAATTTTGTTAAATTTATTTGTTTATTTCCCTCCAAAGGACAATGTATCTGATTTTATCAAGGTGGGAGGGGTTCAGAAGCTGCAGGATGGAGAATTTATTGTTCAAGTAAGCTTCTCTCCTAGTTTACTTTTAATAAGTCTGTTATTTCTAGGTTTATCAAGTTATCAATTACTATAAAAGCTTGAGTCTTTGTAGGTTGTGATTGTTGCATCTTAAAGTTACCAACTAGCCTTAAAAGCTTAAGTTGTTATGTAATGGGTCAACTATGTATATCATGCCAATTTGCACTGGGAGTAAAGTTCAACACTTGTCTCATGGACAGCTTTCTTTGGGCTTGCATGTGGGCTCGATAAATAGGGAAAATAAACAAAAGTGAGGTTTGAAAACCTGACCTCCTTTGAACTAAGACCCTTATACCATGTCAAAATATCAATTTGACCCAAAGCCAAGTTATGCTTGGGCTGAAACCCTAACATCCGGCATTACCAATGTTAAGGTTTATAATGTAATTGCAGGCAACAAAAGATTGTGTAGCCAAGACATTGAAAAGATTAGAGGAAAAGATTCATGGAAGAGTAAGTTGTTTCTTATCAATATTACTGTCTAGGTATTGATGTCTCTCATGATTTTCTATGTTGAATTGTTGGGATGGTTAGTCATTAATTTTCACTTACAGGTTTTGAACCATTTGTTATATCTGATGCGTGTATCTGAGAAGGCTGTTCAAAGACGAGTTGCTTTAGCTCTTGCTCATCTTTGTTCTGCAGATGATCAGAGGACAATCTTCATTGATAACAATGGTATGCCATTTTTTTTCTCTAATATCAAATATAATCAGTAAGCCCTACCCTTTCATTATTTTGAGATCTATCTAGCCCTTCATTTGTTCCTTTTTTGGGTTTTATTTGGGCACACAAAAGTCATTTTATTTATTATTGTCATGCCAGTGTCATGTTATTTGAACACCATTTCCGTGCAGGATTGGAGTTGCTTCTTGGGCTTCTTGGTTCTTCAAGCCCAAAGCAGCAACTTGATGGTTCTGTGGCTCTCTACAAATTGGCCAACAAAGCCATGACTCTCTCTCCTGTGGATGCAGCTCCTCCTTCTCCCACACCCCAGGTGAGCATCCTTTCAAAAGCTGGTGTAATTTTTTTTTTTGCCTTGTCATGATCTAGATTTTTTTCAAGTGTTTTATTCACATAATCATGGCAGATAGAAGTGTGAAAGAATGCTTCAATTTACTAAAACAAATCATGCTAGGTTTTAGGATTGTGGATTTAAGTAGTTTATTCGTGTGATTTAGATGTATCTATTAAATATCTGGGGTTCCAATGCGTTGAGGGGCTTATCTTCTTGTTTACACGAATGATGATAATATATGTAAAATTGCTCAGATAATGTACTCAGAATCTTTTATTTGAGGTTCTTCTCTGGCATCTCTTGATTGGAACAAGAGTCAGAAGCAGCTTGGGATGTTGTCATTTAATGCTTTTTTCTTGCCTTTTCTTTCCAATAGACAAAGACAAATAAAGAAGTAAATCAATAAGTTCCAAAGAGAGCTTGCCCTTGATGCCTAACTCAAGTGGTAAAGGGATGGGGAGGGTTTGGGGGGAGGTTCCAGGTTCAAGTCCCAATGGGGACAAAATTTACCTAATGAAAAAAAAAAAAAAAAAAAGAGGTGCCAAAGAGAGTGGCACAACCTAGGTATATGGCAAGTATGCATAAAGCACCAAAGCAAAAAGGAAGTAGAAAGAGAAAGGATTCCTCACACCTGCTGGAAAGTCTAAACACAATTAAAATTTACAAAAGGCTTTTTTCCCATTCCCTACAGATTACACAAACTGAGGATTAATGAGCATACTTTCCAGTTTCAAGTTTGCTATAAACAACAAATTAAGCAAATTGGTGTCCTAGTCCATACGTCGCTTTCCTTTATGAACAAATCTATCTTACTTGTGCTTCTTGAACAAGCAAACCCCAATTGGATAGAATCATAACCCTCCCTCTCAGTTGGTCTGAAGGGAGAATTTTCCCCAAACCCCTCTATGCATGAAAGAGACATTAAGATTCAGAATCAAAGCCTTAGGGGTAGGATTTTTACTGTGAAACGAGCATCTTTGGTTAGCTTCCATATTGGTTTATCTTCCCTAAACATGAGCAGCACCCACTTTTGAATACAAGGGTAGAACCATTCTGCCATCTCTAACTCCCAATCATGGAAGCTTCTGATGAATGTCAGGAATCTATGGTCCTTATCAGCTCCCATTTTTCAATTTTCTGCCACTGTAACTTCTTGATTCACTGTGATGGAGAATAGATCAGAAAAGTGGCTAAGAGGAATCTATCTATTCTAAATCTCACATCAAAATTTATTTTTAAGCCTATCCTCCTTACACATCTGACACAAAAGAAGAAAAATGTCTCATCCTTTTCCAATGGCTTTCTACCAAGCCCTGAATATATTTCTCCTCTTCCCACACCAGAGCCGCAACTACCATGTCCCTTGTCAAACTTCCCCACAATAACCTTACTCCACAGCCTATTTTTATTACAACAGATCTTCATAGCCACTCACCTGATAAAAACTTATTTAGGATGGAGAAACTTTGAATACCCAAACCAGCTTTCTCCTTGGAGAAAACACAGTTGCCTAGTTGACCAGATGCCATTTTACTTCTAAAATCAGGATTCTTATTTTTCACAGAAGTCTTTTTAAATTTCTCTAACCTAACTTGAACCAAAACTAGTATAGGACATGAAATATACTGGCAAGCTAGGGAAGATGCTCTTAACCAGTGTAGGTCTTTCTCATAATATGTGGATGATGTATTGTGAAATTAAATGAGATTTATGATTGTTTTTCCTTATTCTTAAGAAATCATATGCCAATTGATGTTGTGTTATGCTGTGAGTGAGTGCATGCTGCATATCCTATGCAGCCCCACCTGGTATCACTTGGTGATACCCTGTGATATTTGGATGAATTCTCCGGCAGGCTGTTAAAAGAATCCAACTTGAAATTTCTGCCTCCAAAGCATGGTTTGAAATGTCGGAAAATTTTGGCGAAATATCACCAAAATTTCACTTATCGAAGAGGCTCGACACGATATTCCACATTGATAATCAGTTGACAGAATTTTCTGCAATTTTTTTGGAATATCGCCGATATTTCGGTAATTATCGGTATTTTTATTGATATTGTGGGAGATTTCCTGATATTTCGGTGAGTGGTCAACAGAGTCAGCTGAAACAAGGGGATTCGAACTTGAACATAGGCCACAAGGCTTGGGTTGAACCTTGGCTTCCACTGGACCAACTTCACATTTGTAAATATATATTGAATTTAAATATGTTAAAGTTTATTATTTTTTAAAAAAATTATAATTATTTTATTTTGAATTTTATTTAATTGATTAATAAAAATATAAAAACCAACGTTATAATTCTTTAACTAGTTTTTTTTAAATATATATATTATTTATGTGATAATTAAATATTAAAAAAAATCATATATGCATCATCATTTATTTTACATTATTGAATGCATTTGAATAAAATAAATTATAGTTTTAATATTCAATATATCATCATTTATCTCATTAATCCTATTTTAAAAAATTACAATCACTTCACTTTTAAATTTTTTATATTTATCTTTTTGATTTTGAATGTCTTTATTTTAAAATATTAAAAATATAAATTTATTAAAAAAACTAAAATATAAAAAAATAGTAATGAAGTTCTAATATTTTATAAATTAAAATTAATTTGATAAGATGAATAATAAATTATATATTAAGACCGATATATCATTGCTTATCGATATTTTTCTCTTTAACCATACTTATGTTTCACACTTACAAAATAACTTTAACATTTGTATTTTTATTTATTTTATTATTTTTTAGAGTTTTTTCAAATATTTCTGCCAATTTTGAATAATTTTCACCTCACCGATATTTTTGTCAAAATATCCATCAATATTTCTTTGATATTTCCGATATATCCATAAAATCCAAATATCGATATATTCGTGTTTACCAATATTTCAAACCATGCTCCAGAGCAGATGTTTTTGGTAGTCAAGATAAATACTAAGCCTCGAGGGTGGATGCTAGTGTGGCAAACCTTCTAGTTCACCTAACGTGGTTCCGATTTTATGGCATTACATCCTAGTGGCTGATGCATGCTTGAGTCAAGTGCTGGGTCAAGAGATTTCTAATGGTCTTGATGTGTTTTAATATTGTGGCACAATGATCCTGCTGTTGGATGCTGGAATGGTTTTATGGGCTCTGCTTGATGGTCAGAGTATAGGCCCACTAAGGGAGATGCCTGCCGTTGTTAGGATGAGGGCAATGCCAGTTGCTTCAGCCTATTTGTGTAGGTCTTCCACTCTCTCTGGAGCATAGTTGCTGAATGCTGTATCATACTGTGGTTCCTGTTAGGTCCTCACATGTGCTAAGTTTCCTATACAAGTATACACAGGGAAGAAGGCTTCTATTGGTTTGGATTGATTATCTTTGAAATTTGGGAGTGGTCAGTATTTGGATTTAGTGATGCCTTGGTTGCTGTAACTTACCTAGGAAGGCAATATTCTATTGACATACATGGAACAGCTCATGTCTCTTTCCACCCTAGCGATATAAAGCAACTGAGAGCATACCAAAGTTTGAAAATAATTACTTCATAACAGACTGACCAAGCTTAGTTCCTTAGTGAAGCTTTAGCTCTTATGTAAACATTTTGAATTATTGTAACATGCATCATATTATTTACCAAAGTAAGACTTAGAGTCAAAGGCTTTTTTTGGTGATTGTAAAGCCAACAACAGAATAAATCCAGGGTCTTTTGTTTGCTTGCTGTACATGTAGAAATAAGGAGTTCATGTCTTACTACCATTCCTTGGAACTCAAATTTTTAAATGTTTGACCTTTGTTCTTGGAGGGCCATTCTAATTTGTAACCTTTTGTTCTTTCAACTTTTTAGTTCTAGAGACGCCTTTTTTTTCCTCTAACATAGTTCAAGATTCCTTTGTTTTCTCTGTGAGACCTCCTCTTTGAAATATCTAAAGCTAGAAGTTAAAATTGCATACCATTTATCATCATTTCTTTGCTGGTAAAACAGAAGTTACATACTTCAAAGAACATCCTTTTATTCTAAATTGCTTGTTTTCTTAAATTAGTCCTGTGTTTTGTTTTAAGTGATTTATTTATTTTTTTACATGATGGTATGGGTAGGGAATAAGAAGTCTATTTTCTAGTTTTGATTATTTTTTACCCTTATTTTTTTCCCACTGGTATTTCAAGTATTTGAAAGTCTCTTACTTTAAAAGCTTGCATTGGTATGAAAATTAGGTTCCTGTGATGACAAGCAGTTCTTACTGCAGGTCTATTTGGGAGAGCAATATGTAAACAGTGCTACATTGTCCGATGTTACCTTTCTAGTTGGAGGTTGTAAATCACTATTTCTTCATCATATAAATTCTGCTTATGTAAATCCAGATACTTTCATGGCTGTACTGGCTCAAGTTCTTTTACCATAAATTGTCTCTTTGAATGCTCAGTTGCTTTTAATTTTCCCACTTCAGGTAAAAGGTTCTATGCTCACCGAATTTGCCTTTTGGCATCTTCAGATGCATTCCGTGCAATGTTTGATGGTGGTTATCGGGTGAGTATTTGTATAGTATTCTTTGTCTAATGATTTTTGTAGTTTCTTTTCTATATTTTTCCTTCTCTTCCTTTACACTATAGACTGGGAATCTTTACTAACTCGCTGGTAAATATCAGGTGAGTTTTTGTGTAGTGTACTTTGTTTGATGATTTTTGGAGTTTGTGTTCTATATTTTCCATTTCTTCTTTTGCACTGTAGACTGAGAATCTTTTCTAATTCTATTATTTGGAACGAAAAAAATAAGAAAATACGTTTGACAATCAGAAAACTGTTTTCTATTTTTTGTTCTTAAAACCAAAAAACATGATATTTTTAGAGAACATTTTTTAGTTGTTTTTAGTTATTTTTACTTGTTTTCTGAATACCGTTTTAAAAAATAATTATATAATTATGGAGAATTATTAAAAATAAATCACTACATATAAAAGTTATCTTTAAAATATATTTAAAAACATAGAAAATAAATTAAAAACATTTCAAGTTTTCAAACAGACGCTTGTTTTATAAAACATCATAAAACAGTTTTCAAAAAGTCTGGCAAAACTGTTTTAAAAAACAGTTAACAAACAAAACCTTAGAGAACAACTTTCAAAAATAGTTTTCGAAAAAGTTATCAAACAGGACCTAATATTCTCTATGCCTATGTATAAGTAAAAATTGGAGCCATAGATTAGAGCATAGAAAGGTTGTAACTAAGTATTTGCATGTATGTTGATAAGCACATTTGAATTAATTCCTTGCATGACAGGAGAAGGATGCAAGAGATATAGAGATCCCGAATATCAGATGGGAGGTTTTTGAGTTGATGATGAGGTTAGACAATTTCTTAGTCCAGTATCAGAGTCTCTTTCTTCTCAGCGAGCTTTGCTTATTTGCCAGCATTCTGTATTTGGGCAGATTTATATACACTGGATCTGTAGAAATTACATTGGATATTGCACAAGATCTCCTCAGAGCTGCTGATCAGTATCTCTTGGAGGGACTAAAGCGTCTCTGTGAGTATACCATTGCCCAGGTGAGTTAAGGAGGTTGATTTTTTGGTATGAATTCCTTTACTGCTTTAAATCAGAAGGTGGACACCTGCTGACTCTTTAATTTTTCATCTTCAAGGATATATCACTGGAAAATGTTTCAAGTATGTATGAACTTTCAGAAGCCTTCCATGCTATTTCATTAAGACACACATGCATCCTGTTTATCTTGGAGCAGTTCAGTAAACTGAGTTCTAGGCCTGGGTATGTGGTGCTCTCTCTCTCTCTCTCTCTCTCCCTCTTCCTCTCCCTCTCCCTCTCCCTCTCCCTCTCCCTCTCCATCTATCCATCCATTTGTAACTGCCTTTTCTACTAATAGCTTATTAAGGAAGAAGTTGTAAATACTTTTGGAGTTGTACGAAGTCTCAATGGAGGCAATTGCTTGGAAGCCTAAATATTTGTCTTATAAAAATCTTTAGCTAGCTTCTGATATATGAAAAATAAGATTGAAAAATGTGGTTGCTTGTTTGAAGCATGCTTACAAGTCCCTTGAAAACTGGGATGATGCTCCTTAACGAATGTTGGATGATTACCTGGAAAAATTTTGAAAAATGTTTTGGTGCTGTGTCATTTTCCTCATTGATAGATTTTCTGAATGAAAATAAATATGTGGTAAGGGGGCTAGGTTCTGAATGATATGTTATTCATAATCCAAAGTTCCATGTGGCTTGTAAATCCTGCCAATTCTATGCGCACAGTCATGAACCTTACCTATGAAAAAAAAAAAAGTGGTCATGAACCATGATAATATAAAGCTGCACTATTACAACTTTGCATCATCATTTTGGACCAATTATTGCATCTTACATTTATTACAACTTTGATTGGAAAAATGATGCTGTATTTTATTTTTTTGATGATTTTTTTTTAATAGAATGAGAAAAGAAAATGCATATATATTGATGCATGATCTCTCTATCTAAACTCATGTCTATTGTGAGCTGAGATTTTCTGTTCAAAATTTGTAGGCCTGGGCATTCTCATCTGATCCAACGAATAATTCCAGAGATCCGCACCTACTTTGCTAAAGCACTTACCAAGCCTAACCCACATAATTCGAGGCTATAATACGGCTGTCATTTGATTCTTGATCTCTAACTAAATACATTGTACAGAAAGTGGTAGATCTTCGTGGCGGTGGTGAGCAGGTGGAAGGATCTAACTGGTTGATTGTAGTGTGGCCCAAATGTTTTGCTGATTCAAGAGTTCTGTTGCTTGTAAGTTGTAAACAATTACTGTAAGTTACGTCTATAATGCTATTGTCTTTTAGCTATTGCTGGGAAGTATGACCTCTTTTATTCATTCTGAAGGTTATAATGGCTATATGATGTACTCTACTCAGGCCTGACTCACAAGTGTATTATCACTCAGTGGGAGGTGGCATCTTTCACCGAGCATTAGGTATATTTTGATTTTGGTTCTTTGTTAGGTTCTCTCTCTATGGTGATGAACCAAATGTAATAGACTTTCTAGTAATGTAAAACAGAGAGGTAAGGGAAAAAAAAAAAAAAAACTGCTGAATTGGTGTGACATCCGTGAACATCCCAAGTTTTTGATATCGAATACTAGAATGGTCGGTCAACGATTTCTTGTCGGTGGACTCAGCTTTTTAGTGAAGACACTCGACGATTTCTCAAATTTATTTTTTCGGAGCTGTCAATTCTTGCATTGGAGTTTTGGCCTTTGTGCCGATTTGAGGCTTGATGCCGATCTTAGAATTGCCTAATGTGAAGGCACGCTATTTATACAATATTGTGGTATAGATGGTCTTTAAACAAGCGCTCCATAAAAATAGTCTGGACTCTATAGATTATACCCAATATGGTGTAAGTGAAAACTTTGAAAGGTGGGTAAATATGAATGATACAAGCTAAGAGCCTCGGATGAAGTGAATCAGGTGACTAGTGCTGCTCGTATGGGGTCACTTCTATTTAACTTTAACGGTTTAACCATGAGTAGAGAGTCAGACTTCTATTTAATGTTAAGTTGTCTACAATACATCAAATTAAAGAGATGGTTATGTAAAAAAATGATTTAAAATAGAAAATTAGGAGTTAGATAATTCAAATTTATTTGTAATATTGAAAGAATAATTTTTGTAAACATGAAGAACAATTATTAGATGTTTTTTTAGTGTTCTTTTTATTCTTAAAAGCAAAAAATAGTTTTTAAATATAATAAGTTTATGAAAATTGTTTTTTCATGTTTTTTAGAATAAATTTATTTTTTATGTTTTAAAATATTCTTTAAAATAATTTTTACCAGGTATTTTATTTTTAATTATTTTTTATATTATTATTATTATTATTATTATTGTTATTTTAGAAAAGTAGTGATCAGAAAATAAAAATATGTGAAAGGAATTGAAAATAATTCTAATATGTGATAGAAAAGCATTATATTTGATGTTTTTAAAAACAAAAAAAAAAAACTGTTGAATTTAGGAACTAGTGCCAATGAGGAAGAACTAGTGCTCTTTCTAAAAGTTAACAGAAATATTGATTTTAGAAAAACCCGAGGGTAATGGCAGTTTTAATATTTCAAAAAATTAACAGGGAGAGTCTCGGTTTTTCCTATTAAACAGAGACATTTGGCAGGGAGTCTAGAAGATAAGCTCCGGAAATTCATTTCCAGCACACCACTATTATTGAAAGGAAAAAAAAAAAAAAAAAAAAATCTCTTCCTCCAATGGATTCCACCGTTACCAAGGAGGTGGCTACGGAGCTTCTCCCAATCATCAGAGTCTACAAAGATGGCACCGTCGAGCGACTTATGGCCTCCCCCATAGTTCCACCATTTCCGGAAGGAGACCCACAAACTGGAGTCTTATCCAAAGACATAAGCTTCAGCATCACCCCAGACTCCAGTATCTCCGCCAGACTCTACCTCCCAAAACTCCCGGACCAGCAATCCCATAAGCTACCTATCTTAGTCTACTTCCATGGCGGCGGATTCTGTATCGAATCCGCCTCCTCCTTCCTCGTCCACCGCTACCTCAACATCTTGGTCTCCCAAGCTAAAGTGGTTGTTGTGTCCGTTGATTACAGGCTCGCTCCTGAGCACCTTCTACCCATCGCCTATGACGACTGCTGGGATGCTCTCAATTGGGTCGCGTCACACTCCGCCAGAGACGCGACCGATAAAGAACCGTGGCTGCTGGAATATGGCGACTTCGAACGACTCTTCATTGGCGGCGACAGTTCTGGAGGCAACATCGTTCATAACATGGCCATACGAGGCGGGGTTAGAATTTCAGGAGCGTTTCTGGTGGACCCCTATTTTTGGGGTTCAAAGCCAATCGGGTCCGAGCCGAAGGAAGGACATGAAGAGAGTTTACTTTCTCGGCTATGGAAGTTAGCGTGTCCGTCTGGTGGGCTGGATGATCCACTGATCAATCCGGTAGGTCCCGGAGCGCCTAGTTTGGCGGGGCTCGGGTGCTCTCGGATGCTTGTTTGTGTTGCTGAGAAGGATATACTGAGGGACAGAGGGATTGCGTACATTGATGCAGTGAGAACAAGTGGGTGGGAAGGAGATGTGGATCTGTTCGAAGCTGAGGGAGAGAACCATGGTCATCATATCTTCTATCCAGAAACTGACAAAGCCAAGGAAATGTTCCAACGCTTGGCTTCTTTTCTAAACCACTGAAATTTCTCTCTTCTTTTCTGAATTTCAATGTGCAATATCAACTCAAGAAATAAGAGCTTCCTTCCATGTATCTCAATTTCTATTTGAGTGAAATGAACATGATGTTTGTAAATAGAATGGCTTCTAACCTAGTTGAAGCAAAATTGGAAGACCAATTTGCCTGTGGTCTTTGAACTTTTGATTAGCAGATAGGAACTAGGAAGTTGGTAGACGCTACCAATAAGCTCATAATGGCAGTTGAAACAAATGAAAAAAAATGCAATTTCCTAGCAAACAGTCAAGACACGAGAACTCAACTACTATGAAGTTGTACTCGCTTGATGTTGGCTTATTTTAGTAGTGAAATTCACAATCTTTGAGCTCATCCTCTTCTTTCGATCCAACGATCATCTCCAGTACCATGGATTCCAGGGAACCAGAGATTGCCTGCGAGTTCCTCCCCTTCCTTCGTGTCTACAAAGACGGCTCCATCGACCGCCTTGTTGACCCGCCCTCAGTTCCTCCATCTTTGGATGACCCAGACACCGGTGTTTCATCCAAGGACATTATCATCTCACCCGATACTGGTGTCTCCGCGCGGATCTACCTCCCAAAGCTCACCAACACCCACCAAAAGCTTCCCATCTTAGTCTACTTCCACGGTGGAGGGTTTTGCGTTGGCTCTGCTTTCTCTGCTGCTGACCACCGCTACATCAACACCTTGTCTTCCCAAGCTACTTTGTTGGCTATATCAATTGAGTATAGATTGGCTCCCACCCATCCTCTTCCTACAGCCTATGAAGACTGCTGGGCTGCTCTCCAATGGGTCTCCTCCCACTCAACCGGAGGAGATGAGCCTTGGCTGACCCAACATGGCAACTTTGATCGCATCTTCATTGGCGGCGACAGTGCCGGTGGCAACATTGCCCACAATACCGTCATGCGCGCAGGCACGGAAAGCTTGCCTAATGGGGTGAGAATTTTGGGGGCATTTCTTTCCCAGCCTTACTTCTGGGGTTCGCAGCCCATCGGATCGGAATCTGTGGAAGATCATCATCAGAAAGTGTCGTATCGGATATGGAAGTTCGTTTGTCCTTCGAGTGAAGCTGGAATTGATGATTCAAGGGTGAACCCCTGCAGTAGAACTCCTGGATGTCCGAGCTTGTCCAAGCTTGGGTGCAGAAGGTTGCTGGTGTGCGTGGCTGGGAAAGATGAGCTGAGGGACAGAGATGTGAGGTACTATGAAGCAGTAAGAGAGAGTGGGTGGGAAGGGGAAGTGGAGCTGTATGAGGAGAAAGAAGAAGATCACGTGTTTCACATCTTCAACCCTGAATCTGAAAATGCTAAATATATGATCAGCCGTCTGGTTGCTTTTCTCCAGATGAAGTAAATGTATGTACCCTTTAATCTTTCTGAGCTTGACAGAAACTTGAATGAGAACTATGTATCATCACCCATCTCTCTCTCTGTCTTTGCTCTTTCTTGTTAACTTTGAGCTCCATTAATCTCTGGTTTTGTGAGTGAGAATTTGTTATTTAAAAAGAAAAGATGGCTGAGGTTGGGAATGTTGAATAAAAAATCACTGTTTATGTGGTTGTTTGTTGGATTCTTGCGGTCTGATGTTTGGTTATTTAAAATATTTGCTATTTTTCATATTATTATTTGTGTAATTTTAGTGATGATCATTAGTAACATTACATGATGCATGATGCAGGTTGCAATTGGAGCAATTCTGCTAGTTCATTTGAAATCTTCAAATTCACTCAATGATGAACTAGCAACAATTATGGTGGTGCTGGTGTGTCTGTTTGTTATGTCCTTTGCATGGTCATGGGGCCTTCTCGGTTGGTTAATACCTAGTGAAACTTTCCCTCTAGAGACAAGAACTTCAAATTTATTTTTTATCTTAATAAAAATATTAATACATAATATTATCTAAAAATATCAACACATTAACATAAAGTAAGTAAATAATAATAATAATAATATGTAAGTTGTGGTGTGCTTGATTGTGATCGCCAAGACCAATGAGCATTCATACTAAAAACAACTAAATCACAATTTAAACGAAGAGTACAAGAATTTACTTCTTTTTAACACATAACATTGGATATAAAAAATTTCTTAGCAAAGTCAGGATATTAGTGAACAAAAATCTTGAAAGTGATAATATGTAAATCGTCATGTGCACAATTATGATTCAATCCTGTCGATGCCTAGATAAATGAGTGAAAATACTAAAAACCATCAAATCACAATCTAAATAAAGAGTACAATAATCTACTTTTTTCTAGCACACAACATTGAATATAAAAATTTTCTTAACAAAGATAGGATATTAGTGAATAAAAATCTTGAAAGCGATGATATGTAAATTGTCATGTGCACTATTATGATCCAATCTCATCAATGCAAAACCAATGAGTGAAAATACTAAAAACAACCAAGTCACAATATAAATGAAGAGTACAATAATCTACTTTTTTCTAGCACGCAACATTGGATATAAAAATTTTCTTAGTGATGACTAAATATTAGTGAATACAAATCTTGAAAGTCATCGCTGCAAGGATAGCCCATCCAATCTAATATTTTCATGGGATTATGCTTTAGGGCATCAATTCCATATAATGGGCCCAAAGGCTATGAAAGTTTGACAGTTTGCCAAAAGGTCATGAAATATACATAGAGAAAAGAAAAGAAAAGAAAGAAAAAGCCCCTTATAACATGAAATATATCATGGCATGGTGAAAAGAAAAACACCAAATCTAACTTGAAAGAAGTGTGCTTTAAGTGACAAAAAAAAAAAGAGATTATTTAACTTAATGATTTGACATAAGTTTTCCAATTTAGAACATCCATAAAAAATGAATAGGGAATGACAAGGGGATAAGTTTTTTTGGATATCTATCTCGCCCCACCTTTAATAAGACAAGGTTGAGTAAATTTAAACAGGTTTGAGGCAAGTTCAGGGTGAGTTTAGGTATGACTTTGTCTTATTAACCCAATTATATATAATATTAAATAAAAAATTGTTTTAATTTTTTTTAATTTTCAATTTTTAATATATATATATATTATAATATTATTTTTAATAAAAATAAATTATAAATATTTATAATACTATTTAGTTATAAATTGTGTTTATTTTTAATAGAGTTTATTATTTTAAAGGTAAAGAACGTTTAAAAAATAATAATTCCTATTCCTACCCTACCCGATTTAATATATATATATGTATTTTTTTTTTGACGGGTATGAAAATTGTTTTAAATAAATAGAACATAACTGAGATGGGGTGACTCATTCTGAACCATCTTATTATCATTCCTAATCTTCATTAATTTATGGTAATCATGTTTTATAGTTAATATACATTAGGAATGGAATTATTTTCATTTATACCTACTGAAATTTGAAGCATTTTGTTTAAGACTAGTCACCGGGAACTCTAAGCATTTAGAGGGCAACATTTCGGATGGGGATTAGTTCTTTCCTTGTATGGATTATGTTTGAGAAAGGATTGTGGGAGAAGTCAGAATTCATGAGGTTTTGGCTTAAGTTGCTTAACTGAAGAAGGTTGAATTCAGTTGGATCCCTGCATTCTTGCATAAATTTTCCAGTTATCTCTGAATATGCTCACAATTTACTCACATATTATGGTTTTTAACCAAAGTAATAAGTCCTTAATCTCATTTATCTCCTTAGTTTCACTTCTTCTTTTCCTTTCTCGACTCTTTGTCCCGCTCTTTTACATTATCATGATCTCTTTTTTTATTTTTGGTGCAACCTTCAATTTAACTTTTTTTACCTTATACTTAAATGATGATTGTTTTTTGATTGAATAGAAAAAATCAAAATATTTAATTTTTTCTATCTAGCTTAAAGTAACTTATTGACATCGATTAATATAACAAAAGTGAACTTATTATCTATAAGTTCAATATAATTATGTTGATTGATATTAATACGTTTTTTTAATTAAATAAAAAAAGTCAAATAATTTACATTTTCTATTAAGTCAAAAAGCAAACACCACTTTAATCTCTTTCTTTCTCCATCACGACATTTTACAAAAATTTTATCTTTATCTCATAATACCCTATCAAATGAAATTACAAAACAAACTAAATAAAAATATTGAAAATGAGTTATTTATACTAGTAATTTTTTGTGATATTAAGGTATTTTAGGCTATTTAAGTCAAGTATCCGATTTTTAAACATATTTTAGTGTTTTAGAATTAAAAGTATAGTTAAATTTTTTATTTTTTATTTTTTAAAAAATAATTAAAACAGGATATATGCAATTTCCACATGATACCCTAATGTGGTCTTTAGAGCTAGGACCAATCTCAACCGTTCATCGACAATGAAATTTAAATCAGATCATCCATGTCACGAAAAACCCTATCATACATATAAGTATAAAAAACCCTAAACATTTGTTTCTTTGGGTTCTAGGGTTCGAGAGAGACGCAAGAGCAGCAGTTGCAGTAGCAGGAGCAACCAACCATGGCGGCCCCAATCGAATCCGTACAATGCTTCGGCCGGAAAAAGACGGCTGTTGCTGTCACCTACTGCAAGCGCGGCAGAGGCCTGATCAAGATCAACGGATGTCCCATCGAGTTGATTGAGCCGGAGATCCTCCGTCACAAGGCCTACGAGCCCATCCTACTCCTCGGTCGCCACCGCTTCGCCGGCGTCGATATGAGGATAAGAGTCAAGGGTGGTGGTCACACCTCTCAGATCTACGCCATCCGCCAGAGTATCGCCAAGGCCTTGGTCGCCTTCTACCAGAAGTATGTGGACGAGCAGTCCAAGAAGGAGATCAAGGACATTCTTGTTCGCTATGATCGGACCCTGCTCGTGGCCGATCCAAGACGGTGCGAGCCCAAGAAGTTCGGTGGTCGTGGTGCTCGTGCCAGGTTCCAGAAATCTTACCGTTGAGGAATTAAGTTTCGAGGTGGTTTCGCTTTCATTTTGCAACGTTTGGTTTTTGAACTACTAATTCAGGTTTTAAATTTTGGTCAAGTTATTGGATGTTTTATTTTTTATATGGATTTTGGTGAATCTTTATGGATTAGGATTTGCTTTCTTAAAGGCAGATTAAATATGAGGTTTGTTGAATTATTTACGAATTAGGGTTTTATATTTGATAACTGATGCGTTGTTCTATGATACCGAAATTGATAATAGCACAATTCGTCGCGTGTTATAGACTAATTGTGGGTCTGGGTTTTCTTGAAATACTTTATTTTGTTGTTGAATGGCAATGCATTGAGGCATTGAAGGTGTCTTTGGTATGTGGAATGAGAATGGAAAGGGTATGGGAATTGTGGTGAATCAGAATACCATATAGAAGAGAGGAATCAAATCCTAGTGAGAGTGGGTTTGGTTTCCGAGCTAATAAATTTTTTATTCCAATTCCCATTCTAGAACGCAATCCTAAGACATTAATGAATGAGAAATGGAACCATTCTGTATTCTAGCTTTACACCTGAAGATAAATTTTTTAGTAATACACATTCAGGTCAGAGTCTGCAGTACTTGTGAAGTGTAAGGTTGAACCCAGTGCCGATGTGGAAGTGCCTGAGGTGTAGTTTTAGCCTATTGTTCTTTGAGCTTGGCATGTCATTTTCAAATTCAAATTAATATTGCAAAAGCCAACTTGTAATTAGAAGTAGTTCGGGTTGTAGCATTCCACAGCATGGCTGCCTGTTCTTTTGTAGCAGACACTTGGGCTCTATTGGTTTTTAGGCTACCCTTTCACTCTCTGTTAGGGTTTCTGAGTGTGTCTCGAGTTTTATAGTTTAACAGACCTGCCCCATTCTCGAAGACATCAATCCTTATGGACCATGGTCTTTATTCATTTCATGACATCCTCATGGCCAATATTTTGAGTCTGAGGGACTTAATTCTGCAGTATACGATGATTTGGTCATAGCTTACAGTTTTTTGCTTTAAGATTTGAGATTATGGTTGTAATCAAAGCTTGGTAACTGTTGCTTGTGAAGTTATCTAACTTTCCTCTTGCCTTGTTATGATTTACTTAGCTGCAAAGTTATGGTTTGCCAAGGTTGGGAGGATTATGTTTTGGGTTAATGGATTCATGTTTTATAATCAATGGTAATCCTGCTACTAGATTTCAAGTGTTGATGATCCATATTACAGACCAGATTTCATGTTCCTATAATGTCGATGCCCAGGGCCTCTATATATCATTTAAGGCATCCAAGTTCCACATGGGATATATGATTTTTGGGTTTTTCAATCTGCAGTGGTTGGACTAACCGGAGATATTGTTCCCCCATCCAAGTATTCTATCTCACTACATAGTCAGGTTTTGAATTATGGACTTTGAATGTGTTCAGAGCTGTCTTGTGAATGTTGATGGCTTATTTTTCCAATAGGGATTAACCTATGGTGGTATTTCCTTGACCCAGCAAAATGAATGCGCCTCTTGATCATTTTGATCACTTGGATCACTTTAGGGTTTCATAGGTATTCCATTGGGATTGAGAATCCAGCTGTACAACTTGTAGCATGCTTTTCACCAGTAGAAATATTCTGGAAATTTGGTATATGCGCCTACAATCCAGCATGAAATGGGTTTGGTAAACAAAAAATAATGTGTCAAGTTCTGTTTGATGTTTATGTCGACAGCCCAAGTTACCCTGTTTGAAAGATACAGTGCCATGTTATGGATCATTCATCTTCACAATTTTCAAATGTTAGATGAACTTTGTAGTTGTTATTGATTTTTTGAAGTTTGGTCCTGCCTGTATTCTGAAGTGTACCCACCCTTCGACTTGGGATGGCAGTGATAATGGGCTGATTTTTTTTTTTCCAAATGTCCAGCCTAAAATAAATTAAGTAAATAAAAATAATTTATTAATTTTAATATTTTTTCTTTTTTTAATTGTTTCTTCAACTTTCTTGTTACATCTATTTTTAAAAAAAATATAGGATAAAAAAATGATTTTCTAATCTTTGATTTCCTATAAAATAATTAAATAATATTAAATCTATAATTTATTTCTTCTATTTTTTATTTTTTCCTACTTTACTTTTTCATCTTTTTTGGTTTCTATTTTCCTTCAAAATTTTCAAGACTCTGAAATAGGGTTACAAGTTACCATTATGTTACATTGGTAGCTCAAGAAGAAGAAGGGAAGCATGGCTTATAGAGAGATGGTGGGCAATGAATGGCTAAAATATTGTCGAGTCCTTTTCAAAACTAGCAGGCTTTTATTATGGGCATGGCTCGTGAGAAGACCTACAGAGAGTATTTTTATACCTATCTATTGTCCTTCAAAAGGATGCTGTCCATTTATTCTATCTTCACCTTAGAACTCAGAGGACACATTTATAATGAACATGAATTTCATGACTCACATTCAATTCAGCGCTCAAAACTTCTCTTCATCTGGGGAAAGGCGTGAGATGAGTCATGACTTAATTTCCATTTTTATTTTTTTTCGAGTAGTTTGTTGGGAAAAGATATATATATTTTTTTTTTCGTATTTGGGTGTATTATGAAAAGTATGAAAAAAAATCAAATATGGTTAAAATTAGTTAAAAATTTGTGCATTTTCAAATAATTTAGGTTATTTTTTCTTTGGAGAAAATTTTAGGAAAAATGTAAAGGAAATAAAATAAAGAAAAAAATAGAAGGAAAAAAAGAAGAAAAAAAGAGAGAAAATAGTTTTAAAGTTAGTGAATTATTTTGATTTGATATTTTAAATTTATTTTACTTATTTTAAACTTATTTATAAAGGATTAATTATATTTGTTTTTTTTAGTATTTTTCATAGGATAACCAGATATGAGTGAATCGATTTTTTTTTTTTTTCCTTTCCTTAATATTTTTGAAAATCAAATATAACTCTAATTTTTATACTAAGAAGTTAAATTAATTTAAAATATCATATAACAATAATTTATTGATTTAATTTTTTTTCTATTTATTTTTTTCTTTATATATATATATATATATTAAATTTTACTAGAACCAAACCTAACCTAAAACACTTGGGAAACGTATCTAGGCTTGAAGCAATGCAATAAAATGTTCTCAACCATTTTTTGAGCTTTTAAATATTTCTTTAAAAAAAGTTTTGTACTTAATGCTTTATTTTTATATTTATATAATTATTTTTAAAACACCTTATTTTTAAAACAATTCTAAAAAATATAATTTAAAAATAAACGAAAGCAAACATGTTTTCATGTGTTTTTATTCTCAAAAAACAAAAAACAAAAAACAAAAAAATAAAATACTATTCTTAAAAACAATTCCACACCATAGTTTTTGGAGTCAATATTGAACTTCACTTATAAAAAATAAGGTTAAATAAAATGGTTACTTTTTTTTTTTGCCAATTTTAATAGTGTTCTCCTCTCATTTGGAAGTAATTCTTAAAAAATTAAAAAACACTTTCTAATATTTAGAATTGTTTTTATTTAAAATTAAATATTGAATAAAGTTTTAAAATTGCTTTTAAAATTTTGAAAAAAATCCTTTTTTTTTTTTTGGCATCTTATAATCAAAAGCACTTTCAAAATATATATATTTTTAATTTATATTCAAATATAAATAAATTTTATGAACAAAAGGCTTTGTAAAGGTTAAAAGAAACTAAAAATGAAAATAGATTATTAATGGACTTACTTCAGAACATCACTCTTTAGGATCTGTTAGCCTCCAACTAAAATAGTAAAATTTAAATAAATGAAGTGTGCCGTTCTTTTAAGGCTTCCCAAACAGGCTCTTAACTCTTTGGCGAAGCAGCTGTATCATTACTGATTATTCCAACAAAAAGCTCTACTATTCGCTGCTTCATTTTCAGTTGAGTTGCTCTTTTTCCCTCCACTTTCTCTCACTTTCTCGTCCTTCCCCAGCCATTCTTTCATTTCCTCATTATTATCCATTTAACTCTAGAGGACACCCACAACCCTACTAAAAATTTCAGGAAAAAAAGGTACATTTTCGCACCTTTTTTTTTTTCGGTCGCACTTTGCATTACATTTTTAGGGTTTCACGTGTTTTTTTTTTTTTTTTTTTTTTTTTTTTAATTTTTTTTTGTTTTTTCAGTTCGGCAGAGTTGTTTGATTTCTGAGAAATCAGAAATTAGACTGGCATCGGCCCTTGTATGTTTCCTGGTTGTTTATTTTATTTGATTTTCCTACATTTCTCAGCAACCAAGCTGTGCGTTAGAGTTTAGTCGCACTTAGTTCATTCACGTTCTGCAGTGGTCTTCCTGTTTTATTCAGGTTTCTAAATCTCTATGGTTTGAGGCATTTGCCTTTTGGACTTGGATTTAACTTGGGAATCTTGTATTTTATTAGGGATCTATGACGTTTAATGCTTAAAGTTTGAATGTTTATGATGAATTTCTTGTAAAAGTTTGGCTCTTTTGGTAATGTTAAATGTCATTTACTGCATGTGCTGCATTCTGATCCTGGATCTTGCATGGGTTCGTTGAAGAACAACCCTTGTACATATTTCATCTCTGCCCTGTTGCTTCATTTTCCATGAGAATGAACTTCACTCTTTTCCATTTTTTTTTCCACATTATCCAACTTTATTGGCTCGTTCTTGGAACTGGATTTAAAAGGTTTATTTATATATATATATATATATATATATATATATATATATATATATATATATATATATATATATATATATATTTTAAATGAGCTTAAAACATTTTGTAGTTGGTAGGTATATTTAGAGTCCACTTGCAGAGGGTAAGCATCAATGGAAGGAAAGGGGAGCATTTCTGTTTGTTTGACGAAATGAAAGGCTGCACTTCTCTTTCGGGACAGAAGGTGAAGAAAACAATAGATAAGGAACTGAAACTCATATTATTGTTCACAGTTTTTAGTGCAGATGCTTTCAAAATTCTCAGAGTTGGAGGAAATTTGATGTGATGGAGAAGTCTCTCCTTTTCTGTCATAACTTGAGTATTTCACCAAGCCAAATTGGGGAAATAGAAGCTTAAATTAAATTAAATCACAGGTTTTTAAATGCAGTGTTAGTTTCTCTTCCTATTCTTCATCTTCTGCTTCCACCATGCCAAATGGGGGAAATAAGAACTTAAATTAAATCTACCACTCTACTACCATTCATCTTCCATCTTCTTCTTCTCCACTGATGCAAATCTGGAAAATAGAAATTTAAATCAAATCTAATACTAACACCATTCTTCTTCTTCCACCAAGCCAAATGGGATAAATAGAAATTTAAAATAAGAGGATATATTAACGGCATCTTAGAGAGGGCACACCATGGTACACACGATGTTTTCTTATTATTAGGGGAGATATACAAATATAATTAAATCTACTACTACTATTCTACTTCTTCTTTCCACCAAACCATATGATTGAAATGGAAATTTAGATTAAATATAATTTTCTGTTTCCAAATCCTGGGCTTCAAAAGCGGTGTTAAGAGTCATTCCTTTTAGTTGTAATAGAACTTTGAATTAGACTTGTTCAACATAAGTTTTCAGTTAATGTTCTTTTACTTATCTCATCTCTTACAAAATCAATTGTCCTTTCACTGTGCAAGAATACATGGAGCTTGGTATGTCTTCAAGTGTTCTTTTGCTGATATTGTTGCCTTTATTCGATATTGGGTGGTTCATATCATTACTATACCTTCCCTATTTATTGTGGGCTTATTATTTGCCAGTAGAGGCTTAGCTTATTTACTGTGAATCCAGGTCCAATTTTTATCAGGGTTAAGTATGGTATTTTCTCCACTGCTGAAGCTACTACTATTCCTCTTCTTGTCTCCACAAAGCTAAATGGGAGAAACAGAAAATTGAGTTAAATTTATTTTTCTGTTTCTAAATCCTGGTTTCGATTAGTATTAAGTGGGTTTTGTTCTTAGTGCTACTATTATTACTACTACTATTTAAAGACTTGTAACCCAAGTACACATAAAGTATGCAAGGCACACCAAGACCAAAGAAGGAAAAATTAAGCAACCAGCTCATGTTGCCCTAACAAAAGTGTGGTTTTAACTTGAGTACATAGGAAATATATAGGATGCACCAAGGCCAAAGAAAAATAACCCCATTTATGGAACCGATGAGGAATTCTAAAAGTTATAAGGAAAGGCAAAGCAGTCCCAGCAGGTGTAAGCATTATGTTTATCTGTAAAGGATAGGTCTCCAACATGGAAAGCTATTTCTGGTATTTTGCTTCCCCTGTCTGTTGGTAGTTGTTTTCTCTTGTTCATGCTTTCCTGAGTGAGCAACTATAGGATTTAGCAATGAATGCAGGATCTTTTTCTGGGATGACATTAGAAGCTTATGTTATTAGTGATGACATGCATGATGGCTAATAGAGGTGTGGGTGCTTTCTGGAGGCAAGGCCATAGCTGGTGTTTTAATACAACTATTAGCCATTATTAACACATTTGTCTTATGTTCTTTCTCTGGTCTATAAGAGATATTATATCTAAAAGAAATTAATTGGAAGGAAAATAAAGGGAGGAGTTGGCTCCCATGTTCTCATTCATTATGGGGTTGTGTGCATTTTGTGGGATTGCTACTTGCTATTGGTGTTTTGGGCTGTGGTATTTGCTAATGTGTTTTCTGGTCCTTCATTTCTTAGTGAAGGATGCTCCATCAAGTCAACATGGTAGTTCTGTGGGTAATAGTAATTGTAGAGTCTGGATGACAATGTTGTTCAGTATTTTCCAGTGCCTATGAAAGGAGAGAAATTGGCGAATATTAAACGTGATGGAGATGTTGGATTTGATGCTGATATTATATTCCTTATATCTTCATTTCAGTGGTCGAAGGTCTATTTGGAGTATGAGAGTCTTCTTTTCTACATATTGTTGGGATGGGTTGAGCTTTTTGTTATTGAGCTTTGTGCTTTTTCTTTCCATTTCTTTTCTTTTTTTCCTTCAGTTGTTGTGCCTCCTTTTATTCTAAATGCCTTCTTTTGCCATCCATTTTTGGTGTTTATGAAAGGAGCAAAAATGGAGTAATTTTTTTTAGGATGGCACTGTTGGAACTGAATCTGAAAAATATACACATCAAATCTTTGTTTGAATGGTCAAAGGGCTCTTGCAGGATGAGGCCTTCATTTTCAATATATTATTGTTTGCTTGGATAAAATAATTAAGGGATGAGAAGTTTTTCAAAAAATTTAGAAGAATATAGTCCTGATACAACACAGTATTTAAAAACTTATGATACATGACAACAAATGCAATACAACATATTTTTCATGTGAACCATATGTATCAGCAGTATGTCTCATATGCTTAATACACAATTCATATATGTATTGTATGTCAAGTATATCTCCTTATGGCATACATAATACAAGATTCATATGTATTAATTAATGTGAATGAACACATAACAGTGATTTCATACTATCATACCACATGATACAACAAATTTGAAAGAACACATTCTCTTATTAACAATATAGGTCATCAAATATGTATTGTAACCTAGCTAAATATTCTTATGATACACATAATACTGACTACACTTGGCAACATTGACATTTGAATATTTTGATAATTTTTTTGAGAAATAAAATTTGAAAATATTTTTTTTATAAAAATATTAGGGTTAATTTCACTCACTTATGAGGTTTTGGCTAAATACACCTAGCCCCAATTAGATTTGATGAAATTTCAAACCAATGGAGGCTAGGTGTATTTGGTCAAAACCTTAGGGGAGGTGAGTGAAATTAACCCAAAAATATTATTATGCTATGGTTTAAAAGCACTTTTGGTTGAAATAAAACATTAGAAGCTAGCTTCTCTTTCCTCTTTACTTTGCTATAAAAAAATAAAAAATCATTTTTCTGTGCTAAGGATTCTGTCTCATTTAAAACTTTTTTATTTATTTAAAAAATGGTTATTTTAAGGGGGTTTTAAGGAGTTTCTAAATCTTTGATGCATACAAGTGTTTGTGTGTTGGGATAGGAAGCTTGAGAGATGATGAACTGAGAAAGTTAAAATCTTTTAAATGGCATATGTATTTTTCCATACAAATATATAGTTTTACTTCATGCATGTTCACGTGTATGTTTGCATTATTTTTGTGGGGTACTCGTTGGAGCTAAGAATTTTGTAAAAGTGGTATTTATTATTGAACTTATTTCATCAATTTGCTGATTAATTCAGGCATTAGATGTCATATTTGAAATAAGTTATATTGCTTTATATTTCATTCTTTTGAAATCTGTATGCTTTGATACATAGTCTATTTTGTGAGCCAAAAATGAAAAAAGAAAAAAACTTCAAAAAATGAAAAAATGTTTGGTATAGGAAAAGGGGTGATACATGATAGAAGAAAGGGCAACATGATATATCACATAGCTTTCAAGCTGAGACTTTGAGAGCTTTTGTAACCCTAATTCAGTGTTTGATAGTGGATTGTCCCCCTTTCCTTCATGGAGTTAGTCACACTACCAAATTATAGGTTTGTCTCTGTATCTGGTTGTGGGTTATTTTATTTACTGCTTCTTCACCTATTTTTTGGGTTTAGCATTTATTAAAACCATACAAATATATAATTAACCTTTGCCGACATTTGGCATTGCATCATTCATCCTAAACTCTTGAAAAACTTATTTAATGTTGAACTTGGGTCTAATGGTCATTTTCACTACTTATAGGCAAGCACATTTGGTTGATCATAAGACACACTGTGGTTTCATGTGAGGTTACCTAAATTTGCCATTTTGAGAATTATGTACATGTTGTCAATCATTGATATGGTTAAATTCTATCTAATGAAACTAGATGATTCATGCCTGATTAGCTGGGGAGACTTTGTGTCAATCTATGTTCATATCTTGGTCTTCGTATTTATTGAAAATTTTTCACTTGATTGCAGCCCATATTGGTAGTTCCATTGCAATGGATGCCACAACGATGAATCCAGAAGGCCGGGCATTTTCTATCAAACTATGGCCCCCTAGCCAGACCACTCGACTACTGCTTGTGGAACGAATGGCAAACAATCTTTCCACTCCATCCATTTTCACTCGAAAGTATGGTAGTCTCAGCAAAGAGGAAGCAAGGGAGAATGCCAAACAGATCGAAGAAGTAGCTTTTTCCACTGCAAACCAACATTATGAAAAGGAGCCAGATGGTGATGGAGGTTCTGCAGTGCAGCTTTATGCCAAAGAATGCAGTAAGCTAATCCTCGAAGTTCTTAAAAGAGGCCCTATAACCAAGGTGGATGGAGAGGAGCCAACATCTAAGACATTTAATGAAGCCTGTGAAACTGTTTTTGATATATCTAAAGGCCAAAGAGCATTTGTTGAGGCAGAGGAAGCTGAGGAGCTTTTGAGGCCATTAAAAGAGCCAGGAAATTCTTATACTAAGATATGTTTCAGCAATCGAAGCTTTGGTTTAGGTGCAGCCCGTGTTGCAGAGCCTATCTTGGCTTCTCTCAAGGATCAGTTAAAGGAAGTGGACCTGTCAGATTTTATTGCTGGGAGATCGGAAGGGGAAGCTCTTGAAGTCATGGCTATATTTTCTGAGGCTCTTGAAGGTTGTGTTTTGAAGTCTCTGGACCTCTCAAACAATGCCTTGGGTGAGAAGGGTGTTAGGGCGTTTGGGGCGCTCCTGAAATCACAAAGTAGCTTGGAGGAGCTCTATTTAATGAATGATGGGATCTCAGAGGAAGCTGCTCGAGCAGTTTGTGAGTTAATCCCTTCTACTGAGAAGCTTAGGGTCCTTCAATTTCATAATAATATGACAGGAGATGAAGGGGCACTTGCTATTTCTGAGGTAGTGAAGCAGTCTCCCATGTTAGAGGATTTTCGATGTTCCTCTACAAGGATAGGCTCCGACGGAGGAGTTGCCTTATCTGAAGCTCTTCAGACCTTTACCAATCTGAAGAAGCTCGATCTGCGGGACAACATGTTTGGTGTAGAAGCTGGAGTTGCCCTTAGTAAAGCTCTTGCCAAGCATGCTGATCTTACCGAGGCTTACCTGAGCTACCTGAACTTGGAAGATGAGGGTGCAGTTGCTATAGCCAATGTTCTCAAGGAATCTGCTTCTGCACTGGAAGTCTTGGAGATGGCTGGAAATGATATAACAGCTGAAGCTGCTCCTGCTTTAGCTGCTTGTATAGCAGCAAAGCAGCTTATCACAAAGCTGAACTTGGCCGAGAATGAACTGAGGGATGAAGGTGCTATCCAAATTAGCAAGGCATTGGAAGATGGCCATGCTCAATTGAAGGAAGTCGACTTGAGCTCCAATTTCATGAGAAGGGCTGGGGCTAGGTGCTTGGCTCGCGCTGTGGTGCATAAGCCTGGGTTAAAATTGCTTAACATTAATGGAAATTTCATCTCTGATGAGGGCATTGATGAGGTGAAGAGTATATTTAATGAATTTCCTAATGTTCTTGGATCCTTGGATGAGAATGACCCTGAAGGAGAAGATGATAACGAATCTGGAGAGGGTGAAGATGAAGGGGATGAATTAGAATCGAAATTGAAGAATCTTGAAATCCATCAGGAAGACTAGTAAGGTCATATCAGATAATCAATCTTAGGTTCTGACTACAATTCAACCCTTGGAACACAATCCTGAACCATTTTATGTTTTACCACGTCATTTCTATGAACCTTATTATGCATGAGCACAACGAGGGCAGTAACTGAACCAGTAGCATGACATATCTTCTGTTAGCAATTTGATAGCATGCATTGGCAATTAATTTAGATCGATAGTTTCTTCTAGTCCCAGCTTTGCTGGAATTTGTGTGGAAGCTCCATCATTTAGTCATTGAATCCAAGATTATATCTGAAAATAAATTCTTCTTGATGTTTCTAAAAACTGCTATCTGATATTTTCTGATTTCAATTGGTTGAGTTGTTTTAAATTATGACTAAAGACATCACTGGAAGGTTGGCTAGATGACCAAGGCAGTGGTTATATTCAAGGATGAATAAGAAAAAAGAAGTGCATTTTATAAATTGGGAAATGAACATTATCGGGATGACCAGCAGACAGAAGATCATTTTGACATTTGCTGCACTGAGGACTGAGGAGACAGTTAATCAACCCAGGCCACAGAAAAAGCCCCAGGCAAGAAAAGTCAGTTCACTAAAGATACAAAAATAAGGCTCAATGTCAAATAGGATAAATTAATCACTTGATTGCTTTGGTCCATCTGCCGACTGATTTTCATCAACTCCATCCATTTCCTCTGCTGTTAGAATTCTGGCCCCTAGCATCAGAAGATGAACTTTGGACAACATAGCTTGATCTCCTCCTTGTATGCGTCTGCCATGTGGGGATATGCCCATTCCAACTGCCTCCTCCAGTACGCTGATCAGAGTTTGCCCCTTCAGACTTCAACCTCTTCGGGGCCAAGCTGAAAGTATCTTCACTTGTTCCTTCACTTGTCATAGACACATTTTCACTTCTCAATTCAAGGACCTTTTGTTCTCCCCCCATTTTATCACTATCCGATTCATTAGCCTCAGAAGGAAGATGCTCCCTCCTCTTTCCCTTAACTGAAAGTCTTGATACGTCTTCCCCACTTTCAACAGCTTTCATCCATTGTAAATCACTAAGTGAATCAGCATAAACAACCTCTTTTCTTCGTCGCTTTCCTGTAATTTTGCTGGCATCATGTTCAAAACCTTTGGATTTCTCTTCCTTGCCATCAGTTGTGGAATATGCCCATTCAGGTACCTCATGTTCTTCCATCAGACGAGATCTGTAATTTTCCTTCTGTCTTCTCTCTTCGTCCATCTTCTCAAACATCCAGAACTCCTCATCTGATCGAGCTGCAAGTCGGTTGATCTCTCTTTCACTTGGAACATCTGCTCCAAGAGAATTTGTACCTCTACGCATGATCTCCTCTAACATTTCTCTTCTGTCCTGAGCTGCAGAAACAAAAATGAAATACTTTAATGCTTTTGTTTGAGTATGATAAAAGTAAGCAACACATATGATCAGCAAGATCTTCTATGGTCCAAGGCAAAATATCCATTCAACAGGGTTATTAACAATCTGATCCCTCTGCAATCTATAAGACAACTAATGAAAAAAGAAACAAAGAAATACACGATCCAGTGCCCATCATATATTTTAGTACAAAATTTAGTCATACAAAGATGGGTCTCAGACATGCACTTCTTTTTTTGTTTTTTTTTTTCCCTTTTTCTAGCATCACAGCATGCACAATGCACATTTATCTGACAAATGCTGTGGTATTGGCCTTCTTGTTTCCTTTTTGAACAGGAGAGAAACATGGAATACTGGAATGGTGGGGTGGTGGATTGAGATGCTTATTATGGGCAGAATTCATTTTTCATAGCGACTCTTTAACCATCAAAAAATAAAATTTCCACAGAAATCAAAGGTAATAGTATTTATCCAGGTGACCTTTTTCTTTTGCCACGAACCTCTCAATTTCTCATTGAAGGTTATCAATGTAGACACTCTCATTTTGAAGCAGCATAGCAGATAGAAACCATTTTGCTAATTTAAAGAAATGACCACATAAAAGATAATCACTGATGAAATTAAAGCACAGTGACGAACCTGTGGAAGTTGTATTGAACAATCCTGCCTGGATGACCTTGGCATCAATGCCCATCTTTTGTTTTGCACGCTCCAAGATTACCTCCTCAATTGATCCAACACTTACCAACACAAAAACTCTTACCTCTTTCTTTTGCCCTATACGATGGGCCCGATCCTCTGCTTGTTGGTCCATTTGAGGGTTCCAATCGCTGTCAAAAATTATCACAGTGTCTGCTGTTTGTAAGTTCAGACCAAGACCTCCAGCACGAGTGCTCAAAAGAAACATGAAGAAAGGAGAGTCTGGAGCATTAAATTGCTTTAGCTTGGTCCCTCTTTCCTCGGTCTTTGTTGAACCATCCAGTCTCAGATACTTGATTTCATTCATTTGTAGATAGATTTCTAGAATGTCCATAAGGCGAGTCATCTGTGAGAAAAGCAGCACCCTATGCCCTGCTTTCTGAAGTTTTGGGAGTAAACGATCAAGTAGCTCAAATTTCCCCGATGCTCTGACCATCTCCTCCTTTTTCTGCCAGATATTATAATCTCCAACAAATAGGTATGGGTGGTTACAACACTTTCTGAGTTGCATGGACAGGTTCTGTAAACTTTTTGACTTCCCAGATCCTGCAAATCGTACTTTGTTTTAGTAAACAGGTGCAGGTTTTCTCTTTCGGCAAGTAATTATGACTAGTTTGGCAAGTACAGAAGCTTAAACATGATTTCAACCACAGCATGTAAGAAGAATCAGAATAAAATTTAGTAAGGTCGCATGAGACGAAAGAGTTGGATGAATCAAGATGGAAGAAGAGTTATAACCACATTCATATAAAATATACCAACCAGTTCAGTTCTTAATTAAAAATTTACAGCAGATGTATGATAAACTAAATGAGACAAATCCTCAAGCTATTGAATATTAATGTTAGCAGTGTTCAGTTAGCTTTTGGAAAGTAATTTTGTAGCATTTTGAGAGCAAAAACAGTTGTAGTTTTTCCTCTCATATATATATATATATATAATAAACAGAAACCAATGAAGAGAAATTCCAAAATATAATAATAAAAATATATTTTTAAAAAAATAATCATGCCTTAAAACTAAACTTTCAACAAATTTTCCAAGATAAAACTAATGGGAATGCATATAACTGATGAAAAAAAATTACTTAAACCAAATAACAAATTGGTATTTTCAAAGAGGATTATCACTACCAAAGAAACGGAATCTCATGATAGATGAAACTTGAGAATACTACATCAGGCAATCTGGAAAATGAACTGACAAACCATGAACAAATCACTCTACATGATTGAATCAGGGTATAAAAAGATGTCACTTTCAGCCCCTTGTCTTCCATGCACACCATAGTCACAGTGCACAGGTTTGTGGTAGCTCTATCAAATGTCAATAATATGCTGAAAACATGATACAAAAAATTGGGGAAGCGTAAACTGTGAGTACAGGGCATAAATCCTCCAATTTGAGTAACTTCATACTCAGGTGAAAAAAGGATTTCCCAAAAATTTACAAATTAAGAAATTTTTTTTTTTTTTTTTTTTTTGATAAATGAGCAATCATATATATTAGAAAAGGCTAAAAAGCCACATGTATACAGGGAGTATACTTACCAGCCCCAAACAAAGCTGGAAAAACAAGAAAAAAGGTGGAAAAACCTCACCCACCCTCAAGTGGTCCCAAGCCACTCCAAAAAACCTAACAGAGTGCGAGTTTCCTCACCAATGTACACCCTAGCCCAACTCCACAAATTACATACAAAAGAATTCTTAAATTTCTGAATATCTAAGGACCCTCCCCTGAAAACTATCCTATTCCTCTCTTTCCAAACCGTCCAAAATATACACAACGGAATGGAATTCCATATCTTTTTTCTTTTTTTCCCCACAAAGGAACCCCTCCAACTACGTAACACCTCTATAACTGACTCTGGGAATACCCATTGAACTCCAAAAATGGCAAGGGATATCTCCCAAATAGCTTTAACCACTATACAATGTAAGAGAATATGGTTTGCATTTTCCTCTTCGCATTCGCATAAGTAGCACCGATTAGGGAACTGCCATCCCCTTCTTTGAAGCTTGTCCAAGGTGAGGATCTTCCCCCATGATGCCTCCCAAGCAAAGAAAGACACCTTTGTAGGAACTTTATCCAACCAAATGCGTCTATTTGGAAAAGCACCGGCTGAGGGGCCACTCAAACTTTTGTAGGCCCCTTTGGCCCCAAACACACCGTTGCCTTCTCTCTTCCAACTCACAGAGTCCTCTTCAGGCGCTATCCTGAAGTCCTTCAAAAGATACAACAAGCCACCTATCTGCTCCATCTCCCAATCATTGAGATCTCTAGCCAATCTGAGATTCCAACCTCCCTGACCCATACTAGAATCCCACACTTCACAAACTTTGGCATTCTTCTGACCCGCCAAGGTAAATAACTGAGGATAGGTTTGAGAGAATGCCTCATTGCCACACCACTTATCTATCCAAAACAAAACTCTATCCCCTTTCCCCACCTTAAAAGCCATGCTCTCCCAACACCAATCCGCCTCCTTCATAATCTCCTTCCATAACCCCACCCCATAAGGCCCACTAACTTCCTTAGTCCTCCACCCACATCCCTCTTGACCATATTTCACCCCTATCACCGTTTTCCAAAGATTATCCTTTTCATAGGCATATCTCCAAACCCATTTGCCCAAAAGTGCTTTGTTCCATACATCTAGCTTTCGGATGCCTAAGCCCCCTTCCTCCTTAGGGCTACAAACCACCTTCCAATTAATCAAGTGAGCTTTCCCCTCTAATCTTCCTCCCCCCCACAAAAAATCTTTTTGGATTTTTTCAATCCTTCTTGCCACAGCCTTAGGAATGCGAATAAGGGAAAGGAGGTAGATGGGTATGTTGGCCAAAGTGCTCTTGATGAGAGTAATTCTTCCCCCCTTCGAGATATATTGCCTTTTCCACTGGGCTAGTCTTCTTCTCATTCTCTCCTCCACCCCATCCCAAGAACGGGAATTTTTATGACGGGCTCCAAGGGGCAGCCCTAGGTACACAGTGGGTAAAGCCCCCAAACTGCAACCTAGCTCAGCCGCTAGTTCCTCCGCCTCATCCACTTCCCCCACCGGAAATAGAGCACTCTTGGCCAGGTTAATTCTAAGGCCCGAGGCAGCCTCAAACCAAGCCAAAATCCAACTCAGATTGGTCAATTGCTCACTCTCAGCTTTGCAGAAAATGAGAGTGTCGTCAGCAAAGAGAAGATGACTAACAGTCAGCTCATCCCCCCTCTCCCCCGCATCCTACAGCCTGAAATAAAACCCCCCTCACCCGCCCGTCTAATCATGTTGCTGAGCACTTCCATACCCAAGACGAAAAGGTATGGAGAGAGGGGGTCTCCTTGCCTCAACCCCTTTGAATTTGAAAAGAACCCAGCTGGAACCCCGTTGATTAAAATAGAGAATTTGGCCGTAGAGATACACCACCACATCCATTCCATCCACCGAGCCCCAAACCCCATCTTCTGAAGAACCTTCATAAGAAATTTCCAATTGATGCTATCATAGGCTTTTTCTATGTCCAGCTTGCATAAGAATCCCTTCTCTTTTCTTTTATACCAATAGTCAATCACCTCATTAGCTACTAGAGAAGCATCCAAAATCTGTCTCCCTCTCACAAAAGCGTTTTGGTCGACTGAAACCACCTTATCCAGCACTTTTTTTAGCCTGTTAGCTAGGACTTTGGCTAGAAGTTTATACAGGCCCCCAAGCAAGCTGATTGGCCTGAAGTCCCCCAAGTCTTCAGCACCTCCTTTCTTAGGGATAAGGACCAAAAAGGTAGTATTGAGAGATTTGGCGAATGACCCATGCTCAAAGAATTCCTTAAACATTTCCACCACCTCCTCCTTCACAAAATCCCAACAATCTTGCCAGAAGGCCACTGTAAAGCCATCCGGGCCTGGAGCTTTGTCTCCCCTCATCTCCATCAGGGCAAGTTTGATTTCCTCCTCAGTGAAAGGCATCTCCAATTCATCAGCTTCCCGGGGATTCAGCTGATTAAACTGCAGCCCCTCAATATCCGCTCTCCACCCCGGCTCTTCTGAGAGTAATTTGTGGAAAGCATTCACTATCCCATCCCTCACCTCTTGGTCCTCAACCAGCAGCTCCCCATTGATTACAATCCTGTCCAGCGAATTATTCCTACGGTGGGCATTGGCCATACGGTGAAAAAACCCGGTATTCCTATCCCCTTCTTTGAGCCATAACTCCCTAGACTTCTGCCTCCAGTGAACTTCTTCCATTAGCACCCATTTATAGAAGGCATCCTTAGCTTCTTTTTTCTGCTCCATTTCAGCTATAGTCAGGCTTCTCTCACTTTCCACTCCATCCCAGTATTCCAGCTGTTGAAGGGCAGAGTTTTTATTAACTTCCAGCCTTCCAAACACCTCCTTATTCCAAATTTTAATATTATGCTTCAAAATCTTCATCTTATGGGCCAATCTGAAACTAGCCCTTCCTCTTGCCTCAATCCCTTGCCACCACCCCCGGAGAAGACCCTTAAAGTCGTCCACTTTCAGCCACATATTCTCGAATCTGAACGGAGTGGGGCCCCTCCTTATCCCCCCACCCATCAGCAATATAGGAAAATGATCGGATGTGGGTCTTTGCAATCTGCATTGGGTTACCCCACAGAACATGTCTAGCCACTGCTGAGTCACCAAAAACCTGTCTAACCTCGCCCAGGCTTGGTTATTCCTTCCCCCACTCCACGTGGCATTACCCCCTTGCATTGGCAGATCAGTGAGTTCTAAATCCTCTATAGTTTGGGCAAAACTCCTCATAGCTCCAGATAACCTTCCCTGACTACTCCTTTCTTGCTGCGACAAGATGACATTGAAGTCTCCCCCTAAGCACCATGGATCTTCCCATAAGCCTCTAATCGCCCCTAGTTCTTCCCACAAACACACTCTGTCTTCTCTGGAGAAAGGTCCATACACCCCAGTAAAAATCCAGGTCATCCCATTTTCCACGTTCCTAATTCTACAGGAAACAGAAAATTTTCCCACCTCCGTCTCCATCACCTCCAGAGACCTTCTGTCCCAACACACCAAAATCCCTCCCGCAGTGCCCAATGCGTCTAAAGCCACCCAATTAGACCACCTACCCGAACCCAGACTTCTCACTAATCCCTCCGACAAAGCCTGAATTTTGGTCTCCTGGAGACAAAAAAGATCCACCCTCTGCCTTCTGATCATTGCCTTAATGACCCTTCTTTTGGCGCTGTCATTGGCCCCCGAACGTTCCAACTTAAGATTCGTAGCTTCATTTAAACTCCGTAATTTGGCACCCCCTTATTTGTCCACCATCAGTTTGCTTCTTCCCCCCTTCATAGTTAATGGAACACTCCAATCTTTTTAATTCTCTCTCAAATTTGGATTTCTCCAGACTGTTCTTACTGTGAACTCTTTCCCTTCTCTTCCGAATTTTGATCAGAAACTCCATAATGTCCTTCTCCAACCCTTCTGTCGAGAAACCCAAGAACTTACTAAACCTGGCGAAATCACTCTTCTCCCAATTAAGCTCCTCCCCTGCCTTATTTACTCGAGGCACTATCTGGTCAGAGCCTAAATCCTTTCCTTTATCCTCATTTCTGCTTTCGCTGATCTCCACCAAATCCCAGCATTCAACAATCTCTGACGAAGGGGGTTCCAATCCCGTGATCATTTGAAGAGGATAGTCGTCCTCACCCCTCTTCTTTTCAGACCCAGAAAGGTCGCAATACTCCCCCACGGGAGTCCGACCAAAACAAAGAGAAGGAGGAGAAGGAGGCACCGTGATCAAGGAATCGGACTGTACATACCTCGTCGCTTCCTCAATAAGAGCGTTATCAGTCTTCGATCGCCCTATGAGGAGGAGTTCTGCCTCTCTCTGCCTGTGCAGCCCATCCTTCTCTCCAAATAAAGAGAATTCAGAGAATGGGCTTCCCGGGCTTCCTCCGCACCTCTGGGCTTCAACAGGCTGGTCGCTTGGCTCCCTCACTGGGCTCTGAACATCCTCCAAGTGCTTCTGGGCCTTAATCCATCTCTCCCTTGGTCCAACAGCCACCCCAGCGGAAGAGGATGAGCTACTGCCCACAACCCCACTGGGCTTCACCATAAAGCCCATCGCAGGAGGCCCATTTTGGTTAAGACCCACTCCCTTGGGCCTTAGTTGCAGCTCCCCAGGCCCACAAACCCCCTCCATGGGTCGCCCTGACCCAACGGTCAGCTGTCGCATCCCATCATCAGTCTGACGCTGCGTCTCGAGTATCGAGCCCCCTTCAGCCTCCCTCACGCGCTTGCCCTCGCGTGACTGGACCTCACCCTCAACCTCTCTATCTTTTCCGAGTTGCCTTTCTTCCTCGCCGGACGACACCACTCTCAGCGTCGGCCTCGTCTCCCACCACAGAGTGATAGAATAGAAAAAATCTTCAACCCAGATTTCCACCATATTAGGGTTTTTCCCCTCTTTTCTCCTTACCCGAATCCTAGCCCACTGTAGTTCTTCCTTCCTCTCCGTCTTGCCATCTATCTCTAACAGACCCCCGCATCCTTCTCCTATCTTGCTCAGAATGTCCCGATTCCATAACGAGATGGGAAGACCCACTATCCTTACCCAGGCCTCCCTTTCTTTCTCTTCCTCCTTCAAGCATCCCGTCCTCTGGCTCCATTTTTCCAAGCGCAAGACAAGGCCATCGACCTCTACTTCCCCACCGACTAGGGCTTTCTCGGCTTCTTTTATCAGCTCAAACTCCAAAAGTGCCTTACCATCTTCCAACTTAGCTAAGCCTAAATTGCCCTTAAGCCCCCACCATTTTGACATTTGGGTCCCCCATTCTCTTAAATCTTCCCCCACACCTTGTGTTCGCTTCCAGCAACCTACAAGGCAATGGTCCAGCTTCTTCAGATTCGCGTTTACATCGTTGCTATCCACTTTCACCCTCACCACCCCTTCTCCAGTGCTGCATTTTTGCTTGACCACCTCCGCGAAGGATTTTCCCACCAAGGGTATCCAAGGTTTGTCCCTGTTCTCCTGTCTCATTTGCCCATCTGGACTAGATTCTATCTCTCGCAGCGCCTCCGTCAAAAGGATCCAGCCCCCTTTTGCTCCTCTACCTCTGGGAACGAAGATGCTGAATCTCTTCTTTTCCCGATCTACAACCCCCAGGCGCAGGAAGCAACCCCCTTTGTTTTCCCCTCGCGCTAGGGAGAAAAGTCTCCCATTCTCTTGCCATCGTTTCTCCCAATGGCCCGACCTTGTGTCCTTTAAACAATACACCAGACCTTCAATGAGCGGCCCTAAACTTGCCGGCCCCAGCTTGATCCAAGAAGTAACCCCTCCTTTTCTCTCCACTATAAAGATTTGCGTCTTCCCCTTTTTCTTCTCTGTCTCAACCTCAAAAGTTTTGGACTCAATCCCAAACCTCCTTCTCCGACCCCCTGACCTGGAATGTCCCTCTGAGACCCCTCTCGCACCTTGGGGCCAGAACTCTTCTCCGTCTCTCTCACTCACTCTCTCTCTAGGTCTTTCTCTCTCCTCCATAATTATTATTTTTTGCTTTGGATCCCTGATTCCAGATAAAGGAGAACTTCAATTTAAATCCACATATGGCAATCTGCTACTTTGATTTTGGTAACCTACGCTGAGATCAATCACCCTTATATGATACATTGAAAACAGAGTCCAGGCACCTCGGTAGTAGAAACACACCCTTACAACCTACATCACATGGACTCTCAAGCATGTATTTAAATGCCCATGTCTAACACAAGCTAGTAAATTAGTAATTGATATGGGACATCTGTTGAACTTTACAAATTAAGAAAATGATGAACAAAACTAGCAGACACATAGCATATAAGGAGAACCATAAGGAGACAGGTGATCTCAGCCAAGTTTGGTGAAAAGATTGGTGGGTGGTGTTCTCGAGAAGGAATGGAAGGGTATGGGCAACAGTTGTGGAAAGCCACTAGGAGAGGGCGAACAGAGTGTCAGGCTAGGACCGGATTTGAATGAGGTGATAGTAGGAGAGTTCGACTTTGGCATGACCTATGGTGTGGTGATTCTTCTTTGAAAGCCTTGTCTCCTACCGCCAATTTGCTAGATGCTGATAGTGGAAGTTTGGGAGGAGGTGGGAGGTGTTGGACATTGAAGCCCTTGTTTTCTTGGAAATGTTCAAGATTGGGAAGTAGCTGGTTGAAGCATTCTTTAAGCAGATCTAAGACACGATGGTCCGAAGAGAGTGTAAGGACAAGTTGGTTTGGAAATTGAATAGGACAGGAAGTTCTTTGTAAAATCATACTATAGTTCTTTAGAGTTGATTTCTAAAGATCAATTTCCAATCAAAGAAGTTCGGGTTTCTCAGAACCCTCCAAAGGTTTCTTTGCTTGGTAGGCAGTTTGGGGAAAATTTATGATGTGAGACCAGCTAAGCAGGAGAGGTAGGGCTCTAGGTTAATTGGTATTTCCTATGCAAGAGTGATGAGGAGTCGCCTAATCATAACCTTCCTCATTGTGGTGCAGCTCATAGTTTTTGGTGCGAAAAGTCAATCTCCATATTTTATTTACGTATTTCCTTCTAGGCTGATTGGTAGACTATATTTAGATAGTTTCCTTGTTTGCCTTTTTTTTGGATTTTGTATAGATTTTTCTCCTTCATTTCTTGATTGTAATTTAGGAAATTTATAACTCTAGAACTTCCTATCTTAGACATACTGTACAATTTTGCAAGATGAAATAAAAAATGCAACCAGAATTTGCAGATTTGGAACCTTTTTTTTTTTAGAAGTAAAGAAGAGTATTTATATTACGAAGAAGCACTAAAATAGCGGCCCATGATATACAAGAAAGATACACTCACCCCCATACATCTGAAACAAAAAACTGTTCAAAAGGATGTACAAAAGACAACCCTCCCTCAATAGGAGCCCACCCAATCAATGAAATCAATTAATGTTGAAGGATCATCTTTTATAGGCATCTTAGTCTCCAACCATAGTAAGTAAACAAAAGAAACTTTCAACCTTTGGATGGACAACACGTTATTTTCAAAGGCAATTCTACTCCTTGCCTTCCAAACTATCTAAAAAATGCATAAAGGGCGCGCTCTCCACACTATCTTATGCTTTTTACCCACAAAAGACCCATTCCATCCCAAGAGGTTTTCCCTAACCGAGGAAGGAAACACCCATGACACTCTAAAAGGAGTAAAGAACATCTCATGCTCTTTTGGAAGCTATCACTCATGCTCTTTGATGTGTCATGGGTGTTGCCTTATATGGTGAAAGATGTCAACTTAGGACGACATGGGGGGGGGGGGGGGGGGGCGGGGCGTTATTTGGGGAAAAAGCGTAATAAAGCTTGGAGGTTATTTATTTTGGACTATTTAGTAGGAGAGCAACTAAAAAACTTTGGAGAGGTTGCTTCAATTGTTAAAGAATTCTTTTATTGGGACATTATTGTTTCATCTTGTGGATTGGGTGGGTCACACTAGTAGGAGAGCAACCTTTATATACTTCATGTGTACTTAGGTTCTGCCCCCTTTTTGATTGGCACTTCCAATAAATTGTTCTTTTGCCTATAAAAAAAAAAAGCATGTAAGGGCAAAAGATGCATACCAGTATCCAATCCAACCCTGCCCAAGTCTGTTACTTGATGATAATATGCTTTCTGCCAGGCTGACATATCACATTTCAATATGACCTGGGTTTTCCCAGGAAGGTACTTTTCCACCTCATCTTTCTTCCTCCTCAATATGAATGGCCTTATAACCTGAGAGTCAAGACAGTGTATTAGAACAAGGAAGTCCAAGAGGACTAGAAAGCAGAGAAACAGGGAGCCAACACTTACATGATGCAACCGGTGAATGATCAGTAACTCTTCTTCATCTGTAAGAGAAACATCAGATCGATCTGCAAAGGGTGCATTAAACCACTCCTCGAAATTCGTAACTGAATTAAAAATGCTCGGAAGAAGAAAATTAAGCAGGGACCATAATTCCTGTAAGCTATTCTGTATCGGGGTACCAGTTAACAGAAGTCTACGTTGAATCTGATAGCTGCATATCAGGAAAAGTTCAATTAGATGCCCCATCATTTTTTTTCATAAAAGCATATCTAAAATATTTTCAAAAGACCGAGGAAACTAATCAGAGAGATTTACATCATCAAAATGACTTACGAGACATACCATACAAAACAGATGACTTTGAGAGTGGAGCTAAATTAATTAGATCTAAATGAATCACAGCTCAGATGAAAGGATGAAATAAATGGGCAAGGACTTTCAAGCTGCAATCTTTTATAAAAGCAAGCAACCGAGGAACTATTAGATTCAAGTATCAACGTCGGTCAAGTAAGATGATTAGATTTATTTTGTGAAACCGACATTTTCTGAGTTTCCAAAAGTAGGTTTCAAACTTACCTATTCAATAACAAAACTAAGAGTTATCAGTGATCACATCATCATAGTTATCATTTTGCATAAAAGAGTAGATATAACAACAATATCTACCCATCAGAAGCAAAGATATGAATATATTCTTTCAGCCCAAACAGGAACAGGAATCCACTTAATCTAACCATCCAAATGCACCAACAAAGTGTTAGATAAATCTACAGATTATGATAGTGAGCTTATTGTTCAAGCTATTGAACATGCATAAGGTTATAGAGGTTTCCCACTATTTTCTTTTAAAGTAACTCCTCCCAGCACTCCATAAAGGCAACAATGTTTAGAAATTTATGAATTAAACCATGGAAGAGCAACTGTTAATATCATTACATACTGAGTCAGATGGTTAACTATACCTAAATGATGTGATTTTTGGCAAGCATTATATACATAGAAGGGGTATTTAGCTCAGCAGTGAGCTTGGCAAAATAGGAGCCATACAAAAATTTGTGAGTTGCAGTGGTAGCAGCACAGGTAGCAGTGATAAGGTAGCAAGAGACGTGATGGTGAACATACGATGGCAAGTTGGAAGCTTGCAAAAAACACAAAATAACTTAAAAAGATAAAATAGTATATAGCTTACCTCAAACTACAACATTGCCCAATGTTCTATAAACATTTCCTTAGTTCTACTTTCAGTATCCCCATTAAGACTGTTTCCTATTCGTTTCAAATTCCTTTCCCCAATGGCAATATGTTTATCCTCACTTCTGGTATTCAAAGAGATTCCTACAGTTCACAAATATGCCTATTCGAGAACAGTCATAAATCTACTGATATGATAAGAGTACTGTCATTTTGAGAATATGTTATCTCTTCATTTTTTCTATAATTTGTCTATTCACTCTTTTTAAAATAATACACTTTTTAACTTTCTAACAATGTATGTGATCAATGTATGTGCATGGGCAATGTAATTCTGTTTCTACAAAAATTAATAAGATAATTGCAGGATTATTGATTATTGTTTCTGTTGAATATAATGTATTTATAGTGTACAATCTTTCTTTCCTTTCTTAATATAGGTCACATATACGGTAGTTAGTTCAATCTAGCCTTGTATATATATTTCTATATTGTAAGAAGTTAATCATATGAATGAGAATTAAGGTTTTCTCTCTCTCTTTTTCAACATGATATCAGAGCCAAGGGAGAAAACTTTATTCTTTCTGGTTTACCCGTGTAATTAATTCCGGGAATCCGTCCAATGACCGTGTTTCATTCCGGTCACCTTTTCCATCTCCCAAAGCTTTCCGCTCAGCCATATCATGGTCAGAAAACCCTCATCACCGTCAATATTTTTCCGGCGATATTTTCCGACACCGACCACATCATCAGGAGCGCAAAGAGGAGATCTGCAACTTTTCTCAATGCACCGGAGCCAAAAACCGATCCACGTGCCTCCCACGCGCCATTTTTCTCCGGCGGCCTGAATCCCATGAGCCGGCGCGTGAGGGCGCGTGGCCCACTTTTTGGTGCCGAGCTTCTACCAGCAGGCTCGTCCGGCGCCGTCCTACACTTTTAAGCCTCCATCAGTCATCTTGTGCTCATACTCCTCAACAAAATGAGGTTGCTGAACGTAAAAATCGACATCTTGTTGAGACAACTCGTACCCTCCTTCTCCATAGTCATGTTCCTTTTCGTTTTTGGGGGGATGCTGTTCTTATAGCCTGTTACTTGATTAATCGTATGCCCTCATCTATATTACATGACCAAATCCCTCATTCCTTCATTTTTCCTACCTAACCTTTTTATTTCCTTCCTCCTCGTGTCTTTGGCTGTACTTGTATTGTTCATACTCTCACACCTGGATAGGACAAGCTCTCCGCCAAGGCTACGAAATGCATCTTGTTGGGATACTCTAGACTTCAAAAGGGCTATCATTGTTATTCCCCTGACACTCATCGTTATTTTCTTTCCGTTGATGTCACCTTCTTTGAGGACTCTCCATTCTTCTCATTCTCTGAATCTCTTCCCATTTCTGAAGTATTGCCACTTCCCTGTATATTACCCCCTTCAGATGCGCTTTCTCGTCCTCTTCAGGTTTATCATCGTCGACATTGTGTTGTTGCTCCTCCTCTCTCTTCAGCTGAGGTACCTGATGACTCACCTCCTGTCCCATCGATTTCTCCTACCCTGACCCTGTTATCTACTGACCATTTGCCTATTGCTCTTCGGAAAGGTAATCGATCTACTTGTAATCCTCATCCTATTTATAATTTTTTGGAGCTACCATCGATTATCTTTATCCTATTCTGCCTTTGTCTCTACTTTATCCTCTGTTTCTCTTCCTAAGAGCACTAGTGAGGCACTTTCTCATCCTGAGTGGCGACAGACAATGGTTGATGAAATGGCTACTCTGCACTCCAATGGCACATGGGATCTTGTTTCTTTACCTCCTGGTAAATCTACAGTTGGATGTCGTTGGGTCTACACTGTTAAAGTTGGTCCTGATGGTCAGGTTGATCGCCTTAAGGCCCGCTTGGATGCTAAAGGTTATACTCAGATTTATGGTTGTGACTATAGTGACACCTTCTCTCCTATTGCCAAGATTGCTTTTGTTTGCTTATTTCTCTCCATGGCAGCTATGTGTCATTGACCTCTTTATCAGTTGGATATTAAGAATGCTTTCCTTCATGGTGAACTTCTGGAGGAAGTGTATATGGAGCAACCACCTGGTTTTGTTGCTCAAGGGGAGTCTGGTTTAGTGTGCAAGTTACGTCGCTCTCTATATGGCTTGAAACAGTCTCCTCGGGTATGGTTTGGGCGTTTTAGTTCAGTTGTTCAAGAGTTTGGAATGCTTCAGAGTGAAGCAAATCATTTAGTTTTCTATCATCATAACTCTTCGAGTCAATGCATCTATTTGGTAGTTTATGTGAATGACATTGTCATTACAGGCAGTGATCAGAAGGGTATCCAAAGACTAAAGCAACACTTTTTCAACCACTTTCAAACCAAAGACTTGGGCAAACTCAAGTACTTTCTGGGACTTGAAATAGCTCAATCTAGTTCAGGTGTGGTTATGTCACAAAGGAAGTATGCCTTAGATATCTTGGAAGAAACAGGTATGTTAGAATGTAAACTTGTTGACACTCCTATGGATCCAAATGTCGACGACTTGTAGGCAAACTGAACTACCTCACCATCACTCGGCCAGACATCTCTTTTCCTGTGAGTGTGGTTAGTCAATTTCTACAGTCACCATGGGACAACCATTGGGATGCTATGTTCCGCATTCTTCGATATATTAAAGGAACACCAGGTCAAGGTATATTGTATGAAGACAGGGGTCATACCCAAATTGTTGGTTATACAGATGCAGACTGGGCTGGTTCACCCTCAGATAGGCGTTCCACCTCAGGGTATTGTGTTTTTATTGGAGATATCCATGTACATGGATATCTCCAATAAAAGATGAACAGATAAAGCTAGTCTGTGACAATCAGGCCGCATTACATATTGCATTCAATCCAGTCTTTCATGAAAGGACCAAGCATATTGAAGTTGACTGTCACTTCATTAGAGAGAAAATCGCATCAGGGTGTGTTGCTACAAGTTTTGTTAATTCAAATGATCAACTAGCAGACATCTTCACTAAATCTCTCAGAGGTCCTAAGATTAAATATATTTGTAACAAGCTTAGTACATATGACATATATGCTCTAGCTTGAGGGGGAGTGTTGAATATAATGTATTTATAGTGTATAATCTTTCTTTCCTTTCTTAATATAGGTCACACATATGGTAGTTAGTTCAACCCAGCCTTGTATATATATTTCTCTATTGTAAGAAGTTAATCATATGAATGAGAATTAAGGTTTTCTCTCTCTCTCTTTCAACAGTTTCTAAGACAATAGCTACCAAGAATTTTTGTGAGTATCCAACAAAAAGAGAAGCAATTAGATTTTAATTATTTATTTACATTGTTTTCATGTCTAAGTAAAGGATAATTAGTATGTTTTAGTTTTACCCTCTCAAATTTGATAATTTACTTTAGATTGAAATTGATTATGCCATTTCTTTTTCTTTGAGAGAAGGAAAAATTAGTTGCATATGCATTGTGTTTGCCCTTATAAATGGAGAGATAACCACCAAAGTTGACAGTTCTATAAAACATAAAATTTCTATTTCCAATAATTCTATAACCTTGTTGGAAATTATCCTGGAAAACTAACAACAAAAACAGGATGCAAACATGCTTCTCGCTGTTGTTAGTTTGTTTCCATGTTTCAAACAACAAACAAGAAATAGCAACAAAACCAGATAGAGTAAATTATTCTATTTGCAATAGAATGAGGATTACATGAGATAGCAATTTTGTTTTATGTAGTTCAAGGTTTTTCTTACAAGTGCATCAAAATTTTGATATAAGAAAACCACAAACATTATAATCTTTCTGTTGTTTTCATTGGCAAGAGTGTCCTTGGCTTCTTCAAATTAAGAAATTAGGTGCTAAGTTAGTGGATGAAACTTTTTTATTTTATTTTATTTTTCAATTTTTTTTATAGGCAAATAAAGTGGGAATATATATTAAAAGTGCCAAAAGGAACACACGAGGATGCATGGGAGGTATACAACAAAAGCCAACAGGCTAAGCTTTATCCATGTACAACTTGATCCCAAATCAAAGATTGCTATGGAAAGCGCTTTTGAGGCTTTGATCAAACTTTTCATTTCAAATGGTCATCTTCAATTTTTTTCCTTCCATATTGTCCAAAAAATATGTAAAGGCGAGACTCTCCATGCCTTTTTTTTCTTCTTTTTCCAATATAGGAGCCATGCCGACCTAAGAGAGTCCCTATGATTGTGAAAGAAAGGAACCAGAATATGCCAAACAACAAGAACAATAATTGCTAATTTCAACATAGTGAAGAAGGATGTGATCAATCAATTCTTCCTTCCTCAAATTTACAAAGAAAATATATATTTACTAGCAACCATCCTCTTCTTTGAAGAGGATTTAAAGTCACAGTTGACCTCCTGAGCAAAAAGGCTCGCCTTGGATGAAATCCATGGATTCCAAATTATCCCAAAGGAAAAGGAATGGCACAACCTGGCTCCAAGACAAAACAAAGCGCTTTAACAGAGAAAACTCCATTGCTAGAATCCATCAAACCACCCTATCCTCCCCTTCCTAATTCAATGACTTCCCTTGCAGTCTATAAAAAAATGTTATACATTGTCCAACTCTCAAAGATTCAAATTCCTAGTGAAACAAGGGCTCTAATGACCTCCTTCACAAGTCTAGTCCCATAGGCCTACCACCCACACCTCTTTTGAAGTAGCTAATGCATACAAAGTGAGGAAGGATACATGCAAAGGTTCCTCACCACTCCATCTGTCTCTCCAAAACTTCACCCTCCTCCCATTACCTACAAAAAAGAGGCTCAACTGTTCAAGAGGTCTCACTCCTTATAGTTTTCCTTAACCTAAGCCCATATGCATCTCTCACTTCACAAGAGTGCCACCCCCCTTCTTCCTCCCCATATTTACCACCTATAATTTGCTTCCAAAGCACTTTCCTTTCGAATGCATATCCTTCTTTTTTTCTCTAAATCAGAAACAAAAATTCATTGAATACTAAATTGAAATACATGAGAAGGATGAGAAATCCTTCACAAATATACAAACTTTGATCAAAGGATAGATCAATATGATATCGCCTATATACCCCCAACACTCTACAAAGGAAATGCAGTTCTACCATCTTCCCTTTTCGGAAACATATGGCCAACTCCATTTACAAAGAAGGGCTGAAAAACTAATGCAAGATGTAGAACAAAGAAAGAAGTGTTTATGCTGAAAAAAAATATGGTTTTACACAGCCACAAACACACACAAGAAGTTAACTCCCTTTTTCAAAAAGTTCCTTTTTCTTTCAGACAATTAGAAAAAAAAAAAAAATGGAGGATGAAACTTTCATAGACATATTCAGTTTGCTTATATAGCCTGCAAGCAAACCTAATCTCTTGCCCACTGGTTTTTCTTGAGAAATTAAGTTAAGAACAATAGCCTCTCTTCACTGAATGACGTTATTATCCAAGAAATGGATTTTTTTTAGACAATTAATTTTTAGAGATAACAAATTGATTATTCAAGATGAATAACAATCAAAAACATCATAAAATTTTCAATTTCTAAATCCAATGCCACCAAAGTTAGGACTCAGCCAGTCAAGCCCATCATATGACTTTTATCTTACATATGACAAAGAAACAACAAATGAACAAGTATAAAAAGGAAATGTTACAAGTTAACGTTATAGAAAGAGAAACCAACAATTAAATAGACAAAAAAAGGGATGTAAACAGCCACCAAAAGAGGGTGCATCTGCACACAAGGGAAGGGATTCAGCACTAAAAATTAATAAATAAATAAATTTGACAAAAGAAAATGAAGTTCATCACGCAGAGGTCTACAATCTAATCACCACTTGAATGAAAAGTAAAATGAAATAAGAAATGTTTAAATGTGCATAGAGCATACCCTGAGACAAGAGTCCTTGCAAGGGCACACTCGTGATTTTTTAACCGATGTCCTTCATCAACAATCATGTAGTGCCAGTCAATTTTCTTCAAAAATGCTTTATCTCTCATAATAAGATCATAGTGGGTGATCAGCACATTGAATTTCCCTTCTCCTGATATCTCTTCCCTCAATGCCTTCCGCTCATCTAGACGCCCATCATAAAGAACAGCTGCAATGCTGGATCAGGAAGACAACCTGTAAGTTATTCAAAACACATGCAGAGGATATATATATATATATAGAGAGAGAGAGAGAGACAGAGACAGAGATGTTTTATTTCAAACAAAGCTGAGTGTGTACCTAGGAGCCCATGCTGAGAATTCATTTACCCAATTTGGTAACACAGCCTTTGGAGCCACAATCAAATGGGGCCCAGTTACACCTTTGTTCTCCACGAGATATGCAATCAGTGAAATTGTTTGAATTGTCTTCCCCAACCCCATCTCATCAGCTAAAATTCCATTCAGATTGTTATTGAACAAAGAGAGCATCCATTGAAGCCCTTCTAACTGGTATGGTCTTAATTCTCCACCTTGAAGCATAGCTGGTTGCTCGGTTACCTAAAGAGTTTGAAATTTAATATTATTCTTTTGTTAATAGTAGATCTGTTATTTCCAGTATTAGCAATGAAAGACCAATGCAATAAGCACAGCATTGAAAATTCATGTGAGTACAAGCACATTTTTCCAAGCATTTAGCAAAGTTGAAAGATACTGATGCTTAGACTCGAGGAACAATAAAGATAATGTTTAAGCAGTACCTCACTGGCAACCATATATCAATGAAACAAATTCAATGCCACACATGACCAAGGAGGCCTACGATCCACAACTAGTGAGGCATCAACCAGAGAACTTGACCCATTATGCAGATAATCAGTTCAATCAAATTTATAAAGCATTTTTATGATAAAAAAAAACATAGGCAAAAAACAAGGCAAAGTAAATAAAATGGGAAATGGACTGGGCAAACATATGAGCCTAGGAGCAGACCATGAGATACCGATCAATAACATTCAACCCCCTTCCCCACAAAAAAGCACCATATATTCGTATATTGTATAACTACCAAGAAACTCTGTGCTCTATCATTCTCATGAAGGTTCATTAAACATTCAATTCCCAATCCACAAGAATGTCTTGCACTCTGTAGTACCAATTTACCATGGTGCAATACAACCGTAAAAGAATTAAATTGAAAAGAGTTAAACCATAGCACACTTGCATTGAAAGACCTAACAGCATGGAAAATGATGATTCTTTACCTTTTCCTGAATTGAATGAATGACTGAATTATACTGCCTTTGACCTTCAAGTAAATCACCAGTTTTACCATTGGGACCAGGATCTGTGTTAAGTATCTCTACATCTTCCTCAGGAAGTAAATCAGGTGTTTCACTCTTGGAAGCTGATAAATCTGGCAAATCAGGTTCAGGGCTTTTCAGTGTCTCAATGCCATCTGATTGTTCTGCACCTTTTTGACGTTGAACAGCAGCTCCCAAATCAACAAGGAGATCGTTTGTTTTTTTAAGAAGCATTGTTAATCGTTCATTCTTGCTCTCCTTTACCATTCTCATGTATGCTTCTTGATCATCAGCTTTCAACGCTTGGAACCTTAGTTTCTCCGCCCTTGTTGCACGTTGCCTTTGCCTTCCATGCCATGCCTGTTAAGTAAAACACTTTAAATGAATCCTTTACCAAAAATCCATAATAACAAATAGTTTCTTTTTTTCATCCTTTTTTAATTTTTATTTTTTGTTAACTTCAAGAAATAAAAAATCACTCAACCATTGTAAGTGGGCACCTAGTTTGTGGTATTTGGTGTTCTCTCAGTGTCAGGCGTTCTGGGTTCTCCCCCACACAGCAAAAGATTGCTTCTTGGTGGCATGGTGGTTTGTGGGTAAAAGTCACAAGGTCTGATAAATGATTCATTATACTTGCTTTAGATTGTATACAAGTAAAGAAATAAAATAACTTTTGAAGGAGTGGGCAATTGCAGTTGGTAGTGAAAGATTTGTTTCTCAATGCTTCTTTCTGGTGATCCAAAGGTTCACTGGGGGATATTAATCTTTCTTCCTTAACTTTGTAAATAATTTGGGTTCGTGCAGCTGGAAGGTGCTGGTTGTTTTGTTTTTCCTTTTGGTCATGGTGGACGTCGTATAATTCCTAAGTATTTGTGTTGCAGCTGCTTTTTCTTAGGCACCTTATAAACACACATTCCTAATTTGCTTATCAGAAAAAACCTACCAGAAATAGCCCACAGATCTCATCTTTGAAAACAACTAGCAGTTAAGCTCAGAAAGCTTGGAACAACTTGTTTCAATTATTCTTCACATAAGAAAGAATTATCTAAATTTCATAGCATGGGCACAATAACAAATTGCAGCCATTTTCAAGACCAAAACACACAAAATGTATATTACAATATAAAACCTCTTGATAGCTTGATATTTTAATTACTCCAAAAATTCTGTGAGTTCGTCACCAGATGTGTGCCTATCACAAGTTCTAGTTGCAAGATGATTCTTGCTATACTCAATACTCTATTTGGGAATTCCTAAATGAGAAACATGCTCCCAATATAAGAATATAATTTCCAGGAAACTGACTCTCAAGTGGGAACATCTTCCTCACTAAGGCTTGCTTAGAGGACAAAGATCTGCGTAATTTCATTAAGAATATTTTTTAGGAAACTCATCAGAACAAGGTAGGCACTTGGAAACCATTCCAGGGGTATTGGGGAAACTTGAATTGTAGATGGATATTTCCAGATCATAGAAAACCCACTTTCCATAATTCTCATGTTTATTGTAACATTTGTCGCACCTTCACTTTAAGCATTTTCACCAGTTTCTCTTTCTCTTCACCTCAAGTCTCTGGATTGGTTCCTTTCACTTTGTTGATGCATCTTATTTATTAAGTCATAGTTTCTTGTTTTGTTTCTCTCTAATTTTTCAATTTAATTCTAAACGATTTCCCTGCATCACATTTCCTGTAAAAATTTTTAACTAGATTTCTCATTTCTGTTTCTCATGTCATTTCTTGTTTCCACTCCCATTTATGTCAGTAGGCATGCAGAATATCAGAAAAAGAAAAAGAGAGAGCGCAAGCATACCTGGACACCATCATTCCGTTGTTTACGACGTTTCAAAGAAGCTTGAACTTGCAATTGAAATTCACGAACAGCGTTAAGTATTTCTGCGAAGAATTTTCTTTTTCTAGTTTCCAAACGGTTCTTTTCCTCCTCCTCTAACCTCGACAGCCTCTGCAAAAAAAGGTGTTCTACTACATCAGCCAGACTACAGAAAATTTCAAATATATCTGAATTAAAAAAATATAAAATCTCTTAGCTTAGACAATCTATAATCTGAATTCCAGGTCTCAAGTATAGTTGTATATTTATGTTCTTCACTTGTGTAAAATCCCTTTTTGTTATTTATTTCCATTTTTGGTTTCCATTACCAACTCCTTTGTCCTTATTTGTACTTTTCTCTCCTTCTGATTTTAGTTAGATGCTTTATTTTCTGTCCCATAAACAAAATGATAATTGATCTGAGAATATTTAGTCTTGAACCCATGACTTCATGGCCAGTTCATTTAGTAAAGATGTGATCTACACTCTTACAAATATAATCTATATCCTATGAGGCCTGGATCCCTATACCAAATTTTGAGTAACTGAAAATTTCTAAAATTTAGACAAGTAATGCATAATACTAATAATGACCTCAGCATCTCGTTTCTTCCTGAATTGATCATCAGCTTCCATTGCAAAAGCATCTCCTACTCCATATAGAGGACGCCGCAGTCGCATCATGCCCCAATCAAATAATTGCTTGTCGGGATATGCACAATTCATGCGAAGCCAATACTCTGAGCTCACATCAGAACGAACCTTGCTTTGCAATTCCACTAGCTGGGGATTAAAAATCATTGTCCACAGGCAAAGAACCCCAATCATCACACATCCAATGAGAAAACATGCATGTACAAGCACACATACTGGCATAATATAAGATTGATGGCTAATTCTAAGAAACAAAAGAGGATACTGCAGCAGTCAATTGTTGTTCTGTTATGTAGGCTGCATTTGGTTGCAATTCATAGACAAAGTTTTGGGGAATATATTTGTTTCACAGAACTGCAACCAAATGTAGCCATTTGCAGTAGTCATATGAATCCTGTTTCTGATTAATATAAACTTTGTTTGCAAACAATGAAAGGAGCAATTTCACATCAAGTTTACCTTTAGCCCATAGAGTTCGAGCAAGCACTTTGTCTGCAGGTCCTCACCTCTAGTTGAAGGCAACTCTGGTTTGACATTAATGTATGAGTAACCTTTTCAAAATATTATCTGAACAATAACCGGAAACTATGAAAATTGATTTGGAAAATGGTGAGCTTCCATGTAAATTTACATGATAGGAAACTTCCAACTGAAACCTAAAGTGCAGGATTCATGAATTAATAGTCCCTAAGAAGGATTACATGATGAATATATTATGAAGTCAATAACATGCAATGTCATGGAGGGATAAAACCCCTGCATTAAGAAGAATTATACCATGGAAGAACTAAAGACATCACATTGATGGTGAAATTGTTATTGGGGTAAATGATTTTAAAAATCATCCACTAATCTGACGTAAATCAGGAAACATAATAACAATGTAATGTGATTTACTAGGAAACATCACAACAGTGTACTATGTTGAACCAAAGGCTCAATACTACACACATGTTAAAGTGTTCATTATAAAAGATTGAAATAGATGTGATGGGGTTGAATCTCCATGATCAATTCAAGATATGGGTGAAAAGGAAAATTTTTTGGCTATGTTTGGTTCTAGGAAAATGTGAAGGAAAGAAAATTAGAAGGCAAGAAAATAAAAAATATATTTAATTATTTTTATATGCTACTTCAGACTCATTTTATGTATTTTAACTTTTCTATATAAAGATTAAATAATTTTAAAATGCACAAGTTTTTAAGTAATTTTAATTATATTTGATTTTCTTTCGTATTGTACATGGTAAGACTAAACATAAGAAAATCATTTTCCTTAATATATTTTTTTTCTTTCCTTTTTACTTTTCGACAACAGGGTGAACTTCTGGATAGACAAGTGGTGTGGGGACACATCTTTAAGGGAATTATTTCCAAAACTTTATTCTATAGTCTCTTTAAAAGATGCTTGGGTGGTTGATGTTTGGGACGATGGTAGATGGGGCCCTAGGTTTGTCAGACAATTGCATGAGTGAGAGCTAGAGGAGGGAGATGTATTTTTTAGGAGATTGTACAACCACTCCATGAGTTTAGGCCCTGAGGATACCATGGTGTGGTTGGATTCAAAGAACCGTAACTTCTCAGTTAAGTCTTTCTACTCTTCTTTTGCAAGTGGAGAGTGGAACCATTCCCTTACTATTAGTACAGAATTCTTGGGTCCCAGTAAGAGTTAGCTTTTTTGCTTAGGAAGCAACTTGGGCCAAGATTTTGACTCTGGATCAACTCAGAAGGAAGGGTTGGAGGATTCCTAATAGAAGTTACATGTATAAAGAAGAAGAAGAAATGGGTGATTATATTCTTCATTGCACAAAAGCATGCAATTTGTGGCAACTGATTTTTGCTTTGTTCGATGTATAGTTGGTGGTGCAATCTTCGATTAGGGTTTTTTTTTTAGCTAGCACAAATCTTTTGTTGGAAAAAAAAAAAAAAAAAAAAGACCTAGAAGGTTGCTCCATTATGTGTGTTTTAGACTATCTGGAAGGAGAGAAATAGGAGAGCCTTCAATAATTGTGAAAGCTTGGACCAAACAATTAAAAATTCTTTCTTAAACATTTTTTTGGGATTGGGTTAGTTTGTATATTGAAGACGGTTCTTTATTGTTGTTAAAATTTGTGAATTGGTTAGGCTCTTTGTAGGGCGTCGTTGCTAGTTTTTGTGTCTTCACGCCTCACTTTTTAGTCTTTTGGTTGCTTTGTATGAATAGTGTATACTTTCTTTTCTCTTTAAGACATTTTTCACTTACCTATAAAAAAAAGGTTAATTATTGTAAAACAGGAATAAATAAATTGCTGATGAGTAATATGAAATTTTTTGCAAACTGTGATCTTCAATGATGAAATTTTTCTTTTTCCCTACTACCATAATTTTTAGTTAATTATTCCTCTCCTTAAATCTTAGAAGACTGAAGCACTAACCCAGCTTATTTGATTGTAGACAACCATCCTAGGGTTGTCCTATATCAAAATGTCTAGACGAAAAATGGTCCAACATTACAAGTGATACACATTTGCATGCATGGATAAGCAACTTGACATTAATCATTAAAATTCCACTTAGAAAACTGTTATCTTCCTATTCTTCTTGCTAGGGAAGTGGTAATGTATCATCAAAGTTTGATATTCATAAATACAAATTGTTTTCGTCAGAAAATGAAAATTTGGATTCACTCCAGAAAATGAGTATTTAATACCTAAACATTCTATTATTTGGGTCATAAAAATTTGGTGCAAAAGGTTTAATGTTCAAATATCTTTGAAAAATTTTAATTCCCAATCAAACCTACTACAAAATAATAATCTTTCAATGATTAGTCAACTATAGTAGGTGAAAATGGAGATGAAAATAAAAGCATAAAATAAAGAAAAGAACCTCCAAATCGGGTTTGGGACATGATCAATATTTTTTTTGGAGTCATCATCTTAAGGTTATGCTGATAATATAAGTTATTATAATCCTAATTCTGGAGCATAAACAGAAATACCGCATCATAGTTTGGCTTTCAAAATTTGCCTTTCCAAATCTGCCTTTTTCTAGTTATGCAAAGACACAGGAAATCAGTCACAGCCTCATTACACCAAGAAAATGGAGGAATGCTGCATTCCAGCATTCCATGAACTAAACATGGCCTTAGTTTCGTAATGGTGTTGTCTTCAAGCAACCTTCATAGTCATGTGACTCATGTTATGCCCAAACAACCTTCAAATTTTACTCTACAGCATGCTTACTTGCACCAGAGCAAAGAAGGAAAGTAGCCATAGTCGATAATGATATTGAGCAAATAGGAAACATTACAATCACCAACAAGAAATTTCCATCACTCATATATGTGCAGAAAAAAAAATTGGCATACATCATAGAGTGGATAGGAAATAACAACCTTCAAGTTGAGTTAATCGATGTTGAATGTGACTCTGCAGACGATTTTCCCTTGATTTTGTCAATTCAATACCTGACGTGCAATTTGGTCGTTGCTTGACCAGTGCATCATCAAGGTCTATTATCAAATCTCCTCCACCAGAGATCCCAGGGCCATCCTGCATCATGAATATATTAAAACCAAATTCCAATAAATAAATAAATAAATAAATATACATACATACATATATACATACATACATACATACATACATACATACATATATATATTAAAACCAAATTTCGAAAGCTAAATCAGAAACAAAAAAAATTGTAAGAAAAGACAACGTTTATAGGTACAAGAGCAAAATATAATAGAATGCCAAAGGGGGTATGACCACATAATAGACACAGTATGCAACAAAGGAAATAGAAAGAATAAAAATAAAAAATAAAGAAAAAGAAAAGAAAAGCGAGAGAAATGACAGCAGCAATTAAAACCACTTCCCTTCATCCTGTACCCAATCTATCAACCAAATAAAGAAGGCATATGTACTGTCAGCAGTAGCTACAAGTGTCCCAAACAATAGAGATTAAAGAAATGCCTCCTTCAGCTTCAACAGGAAAAGACACATTTATACTAATAACCAACTTCAACACCACCCAATGTGCTTTCTAGTCAAATCAACATACAATGAACAACACTGTACAATTTGGTCCACATTGGCTTGGTATGCATAAAAACCAACAAGGAGCAACTTAAATTTTGAGAGGAGCAAAATATAATGAGTTTTAGCCCAAAAGACAGAAAAAATTCATTATACTAACAACATGAATTTATTCTGAGCTTTAAAATAAACAAAAACAAAAGAATCTCCTATAGTACAGAGTGCACCCTCACTAGATACAATCTGTTTGTAATTCAAAACTAGGACTGACATTCATCATGTCAGACATCACAAATAAACTACACCCACAAATCAAAAGGACACACAAGTATACCGCACCTTGCTAGGACCATGGAATATGAATCTTATAAGTCCTTATTTTACTGGCTTCTTACCACCAGCTTATGTGCATATGGCCTATCAATTAGTCCCAGTCCAAGTGTTATTTACTACTCATGATGGCAATAGAGAAGGTGACATATGACTGAATGCCTTTGACTAATTAAGGCGTTGGATCTTAGCTTCTTTTGGGAGGGGTTCCTTATTCCCAGGCAGTGTGTGTTGAGTTTACAATACAATATTGCAAGCCTCTAGGCATGTCATCAGTAAGGAAAAAAGCTTCCAAAAGAAAGGAGTAAACCGTAAACCAAATGAGATATAGATTACAAAGAGATAGAGATTTTTGAAGGCATTATTGCAAAGTGAGATATGGATTTAAGCAGAACAGAATTATAGCAGATAATTTGATATCTGATTACATGTAGCGAGCTTTGTAAACCACAATGAATTGTCAATTTCCAGGTTTTTATTCAACTGAACACTATCACTTTTCTCCAATAATAACTAAGGCACCAATACATACATTCCCCAGATCAAATGAGCAGCCTTTGTTTTCTGTTTTCTGTTTTCTTTTTAAGGGATTTTTTACCTCAAAAATCAGATAGTGTACCAACACCTTCCATCTCTCACCTAAAATCAATAGTTCATCAAGAAAAAAATAGCACCAAGGAACAAAACAAACCAATTCAGATAATCCAAACTCATGTTCTAACCAATTTAAGTCTATCCGTCAGATGACCCCAAGAAGAAAAATATGGGAAACGGTAAAAATTAAATAGCACAAGTACATGGAAGGCTTCTAAAACTCAAAAATATGCCATGAAAAGAAAACGGGGAGACGTAAGAGATTTTGGAGGTGAGAGATGAGTGATATAAAAGCACTTACTAAGGAATTTTTCATATAACCCAGCAAATTTTTCGAACTCCAAGACATCAACACAATCCAAAAGAAACTCTTACTCAACCCATCAAACCAAAATAACCTAACTTTAGAATTCCCCCAATTTTTAAAGAAAGGCAAAAGAACACACACAAACACAAATCCCTACCTTAAGAATCCAAAACATGAATCCCACAGAAAAATTCAAACCCAAAAAGCAAAACAAGACCCAGAGCCAAAAAGGGGGGCATGGAAAGAAGACGCACCGAAACCTTGTCGGACGGAGCATCGAGGGTATCGACGTCGGCGCGATCGAGTGGGTCATCGGCATGGTAGATAGAGGAAACGGCGTTGAATACGTCGGGAGGGAGAGGGAGGTTGCGGGAGATGAGGTTGAGGGCACAGATGAGGGTCTTGGCCTTCTGGACAGGGTCGAGAGTGGGATGGCTCTCCAGCTGAGCCACCATGGCGGGAACTCTCTCTTAGACTCTTAACCGCTATTCTGATTTCAAAATCTCTACAGCCCAACGGTTGAATCTGTTCCCCTGACTTAAACCCCCAACTCTCTCTCTCTCTCGCTCGTTGCGATATGTATAGCCTCTTTCGCTTCTCAAATAACAAAACCCTTTCTCTCTCCTTTCCACCCCCACTCTCTCTCTCTCTCTTGGTTTGTATAGGGCGCAGAAAATTGGGCACCTCGCTTCCTCACCTGAACTACCGAAACTACCCCTCCTTCCCTTTCCTACTCTCCACCTCCACCTAAGCCCTTTCATGTAATTCTCTCTGATATTTATTTATCTCTATTTAGTTATACGTATCGGTTGATGTTGTGTAGTAAAACTTATAAGCATATTCCTACTTCCCATCTTTCAATTACATATTCTTTACCTTTTTTTTATTAGTAAGGGGTTGTATTAGAATTTATAAATTCATACAATTATTTGAATATTCCAATTTCATTAATTGTATTTAAAAAGCTTATATAAAAAAAACCCGTAGTATGGACACTCTGGGAAAAGTTTTTTTTCTTTTTTTTTATCGAACCTTTATTTTATGTAATAATGATAAAAATGCATATCACACATCTAATTGAATTCATTTATATGTGGAAAAAAAGTCGTAACTCTATCAAAATTTCAATTTAGATAAGGAAGTTTAAATAAGGAAGTTTACCGATAAGGGAAAAGTGTAATTTACAGAGAAGCCAAAAGTATTACATATTTCTATATTTAGAGTGTTTTTCATAAATTTTTAAAGGTGCAAATCATATGTCTAATTATATATTAAGATAATTTTTTCATTGAATTCCTAAGATTGCTTACTTGAAATATTTTTAGTGGAAATATTTTCTCTAAAAATAATTTTTAGAAGAATCACAAGTATTTTTTTAGAGAAGCACAACAAATGATTTTTCAGTCTTTTAAAAATGTTTTTCAATTTTTGTCAAAATCATTGATTTTTCTTCCAAAACCCTTTTTAAGATGAAAGTGTTTTTTTACATGCTCTTCGAGTGCGTTTGGAAGTGATTTTAAAAAACGTTTCTAACACTTAAACGATAAAAAATTTTAAATGTTAGAAATATTAAAAGCATTTCCTAAAACCACTATCAAGCGGGCTCTTGATCATCTTCCCTAAACCTCTAATTGCACCAAATTATCATGCATAATTATTAAGGGAAACCTCGTGTCGAAGACTTCCTCAATTGAATAGGATTGTAGAAGAGGAGAATAAGAAAATAGAAAGTTCTTAAAAATATAATTTTTAATTTTGACTAATCCAAGATCTAATTAACAAAAAAAGAAATAAAATCAAAATCAATCTAACACAACTTTTTTGTTTAGATATTTAAATAAAAAAGATTAATCATATACAAAATCTAATGAAAACTCTAATAAAAACAAAATGAGAATAAAAATATGAAAGAAGATTTTCTAAAATATTTAGTAAAATAGACAAAACTAAAAGGAATATATTAAGATATTTAATAATTTAGGGTTAAATTGTAATTACTCACTCCCAACCATGTAGATATTGTCCGTTTTAGACTCAAAGGGATTCTCACGACTTTAAAACGCGTCTACATGGTTAGGAGAAGTTCATATCTATATAGCATCAAGAACTTTCTCCCCTATCTGATGTGGAATATCATAAACATCCCTTATGCAGATACAATGTCCTCGTTGTGGCCCACAAAATTGTAGGGTCAAACAAATGAACACTCCTATGGGGCCAAACAAATCCCCACACCAAGGTCGGAAATTAGCTCTGATACCATTTGTAATGACTCACTCCCAACTGTGTAGATATTATCCATTTTGGATCCAATGGGGTGTTCGTCTATTTAATACACACTCAAACACACACCTTACCTAAACTTTAGGAACATAATCTCTTTCAAGTCATAGCTAAAGCATAATGTTATAACATGCTCAAATGACTTTTCCTTGACCTTTTAAAGCTGAGTAAAAAGCTTCTGAAACCTCTCGGAGTCATCTACACTAGTGGAGGTGTGTGAAAAGCTTTAAAAGAAGCCTAAAATGCCCACACATCACTACACAAGAATAAAAGACGAGAGAAACATGTAAGACGTTTTAAAGAGTTCCAAACAAGTCTTGTACATACTTTGCCCGTACTCATTGTATAGACAATTTTAGAGTAAAGTGAAATCTTTTTGCGTTCCAAAGAAAATTATCATTCATTTACTTTATATTTATCCATTCTAATTTAATATTCATTTTATTATATATGAAATTCATCATTATATTCATTTTCCCATAAAACACTACTACAAGTGATTTTTAAAATTATTTTCTAAATTTTATCAAACCTTTTATTTTTCTTTAAATACTCTTTTTAAACGAGAAATGATTTTTAAAAATAATGCCAAAAGCACTTTTATTTATCGAATGATACCTCTTATTCACAGTACACCTTAACTCTAAATTTGGATGCAATTTGCTACCAAAGCTTAAGAAAAGCTTCTCTTGATGAACAACTATGTAAAGGCCAACGACGTATAAAAAATGCATCACTTTAAAAAAAAGTTTCAACCCGAATTGTCAACATGCAGAAATACTAACAGATCCTTTATTTGAAATCTCACATGAATTTTCATCATACAAAATTCCTTTTAGCATTCGAAAAAGGCTTTGCAAAAGTTGCCAAATGGCTCATAATGAACCCGGATGAATGGCAACACATCTTTCTGCCTGCCATCTCGGGTTCAAACATAAGTTATTTGGTACAAAAGTAATTTCAATTCTGAACATTGCTCTCCATTTCAATACAGGAATTAAACTTTAATCTTGTAGAATCCTATCAAAGATTTCTGAAACAGAGGACATGATCAACAAAAGGCTCAATCCCAGCTGATGAACTTTGAAAGGAAAAAGAAAAAGAAAAAGTCTTCCATTTGTATAATAATTTATGATCCCATCCTCAGTAGTGCAAAATTTTGCTACATTATGATGATCCCTGACTTTGATATTCAAATCTCTGCAATGCTCGGTTGATTGGTTCTTGGAAATATTGAAGAGATATTAAGATAGCTTCCTGTTTGTAAACATGCAAATCAGACAGTGCTCAAATGGATTCATGAATAGAGATTTATGCATGTGTAGAGGGTTACCTCTGTTCGTATTGTTCGACTTCCTTGATTAGGACATGTGTTCAAGTATGAGTCAAATATTTCACGCACATTCTTCCCCTTGAATAAGAAAGGTGCAAAACTTAAGATCAGCAAGACTGATTCATTAACTTCAAAGATAAGAAGCCATGAACTCTGCAATGATAAATGCTTCCAACTATACTATTTTCTCAATTTATTCATGCAATTCAAGCAATTTAACAAATGAATATAACTTGGGAACAAATATTTTGAAGGAAAAGGCATATTCTTACATTTAAGGGCAGATTAATTTTCTTAAAAAGTTTCAATAATGTCACACCTTTAAGCTATGGTCTTCCTCAACACTCTCTTCCAACCCAGCAAGTCCACCAAAAGCAATCAATAGGTGCCTAAAGGATCATATATACAGACAAAATCAATAAGGCCAGAAAGGAAGCATATTTAGGCATGATGAACAAAGAAATAAATCAATAAGGCATAAATGGAAGCATATTGAGGCATGATGGATAATTGGTAAATGAAGTAAAAAGTTAGATGCAAGAAGGATAAAAGACCAACTCTACAAGCCATTGAAAAAGTATTTTTCTCCAAACCTACAGAACACAACCCTCAAATCATTTCATTTATGGTTCAATTATCAAGACACCTCATACCAGATATTGCCCCAAACTATTTCTCGTGAGACCCTCCCCAATTCCCTGTTTAAGCCACAAAGGTTAAAAACTCTGTCCTAGACCAGACTGTACTATAGAAATCACAGTACTGCCCACTAAGTGGTCCAGTTTAATGAGTGCATAAGCTTTTTGTAAGGTAAAAATCGATTATATAGGCACATATTTAGGTGATAGTGTTTTATAAGTTGAAATATCAACAAATTAATAGGAATATGCACAAAGCTCCCTCAATCATGCACAGCAGGAAGACATTAATAAGTGGCTGCCAAGGTCTCCACAAAAACACCAGGTGAAGCTGTTGGACATCTAGGAAGTGTTGCTTCACCATGGCATGGATCCCCAAATGGCCATTTGGGAATACCGGTACTCGTAAATAGTTGGGAGGTGATAACCTTTTCAAGAACACCCATTTACTACTTACTTTGTATAAAGGAAAGGATCCAGATTGAATATTCACAAGAAAACAGTTACCAAACAGAGGTTATAGCCAAAGTGCCCAGCCAAGATGATGCTTATTAAGGAAAAACATACCTGAAAGAAGGGATATCAAGTTCAGATGACTTAACAATCAGACCATGCTCTGAGGTACCAATCAAATGATCATAACCACCCTATAAATTGAAATATTAGAAATCGATATGGGAAGGCCTTACCTAGATGCTAAGAAAGAAATTCATGTATTGCTCTCAAAAACATATAAATATATAAGAAAAAATCATGTGATGCACTCAGAAACATATATATACATTCACACACACTGCATTCAAATTTTGATACCTTGAATGGGCACTCCTTAAATACAGAGCTGATATTGGAAGCATATCGCACTTTATACCCCCAATATGTTCCCACTTCTTCCCGAGGCTTGGAGGATGAAACAACTTGGTGCACAAAATCTAGAAAAAGCAAATATGGAATCATAAGGTCTTCTATATTTTTTTTATCGGTCAATTAACAGAATATATTAAAAGCACTTGGAAAATGCACATTGAAGTACACACAAAGTAAACAAATAGCTTCAGAAAGTACACATAAAGTATACATCAAGGGCAAGCAAGAAAAGAGAGAACAACAAGGACCAACCACCTAAACAAAACCAACACCCTAAACCCCCAGAATACCGGACTGCCCCCCATCTGGCCCTCTTGACACCACAGCTCCCAAAACCAAGAAACATCCCAAACCTATACTTCTCACCATCAAGGCTGGCATGAAGCACCATTAAATCCAGGAAGTGAACTTGATCAGCCCCTTGAGCAATTCTGCAACAGTAGTCCCTCTACCAATCTAAGAGCAGAGTTAAAGCAACCCCATGCAATGAGAGCTGGACCTTCCCCTAATTATCAGAGGAAAGCTATTTTAATTAACTGAGCATTCCAATTTCAGATCTCCCTCTTGAAACGGGATGATGAGTTAGGTTTCCTCTTCCCCCCTCAGGGCCTTGACACCACACTCTTTTCTTGCCTCCATTTTCCTCAAAAGGGAGATAATCTCCTTTTCAAAACCCACAAAGATGCTGAAGTTGGCCAGCTTACTAAAGAGGCCATCAGAAGAATGCTCCTCCCCATCAAACCGCAACAGGACTCCATCACCTTAGAGAACTCAATTTCCTCAGACTTAACCACAATCTCCTTGCACATATGACCTTTCACAACATTCCCCGGAATTCCAACAACTTGTGATCTTGAAGCATCATCCTAAATGGCCCATGTCTGGATCCCAAAGACCCAAAAAAAAGCCCCACCTTCAACTGAGACTTGATCTCCCAGCCATGACAGTCTCCCGAGTGCAGATACGTACATTTTGCAGAACCTACTGTTGAGACCTACTTTTTTATGTGCAGAACTCAACCAAACATTAAGATTTGATAAAGTTGGATTTTAAATAAATCTATGAAGTTATGATAGACATAAACTTATGCTTAAATAAAAGATTCCATCTTCCAAAATACAGAATAGGAAAAGAAACTATTCAGCATCATACAGCTTTGACACTCCCTGAGTACTTAGGCGTGCCTTACTTTTGAATAGGCTCTGTTAATTACTTATTTTCCCATAAAAAAAAGGGAAAAAAATCATATAGCTTTGACACTATAACATACATCAGTCAGTAACAAATTTGAAGTTCATGATGAATAGTTTTACTCAACACAATAACAGAAAGGTTGAAAAAATGTGAGGCAAAATGAGATTTTACAACATATGTAGAACTGAACATAGACCAGTAATAACTCGACAACAAACTTGAAACGAATTTGCTCAGACTCAATGATTATATCTGCATGTACAAGACTGAAAAACAGCTTCAACAAGTTCAGAAATCCCAAAAGAAAAAAAAAAAGGAAAAGAAATAAAATCATTACCTGCATCCAAATTGCGGTTGGTTCCCATAGCTACAGTTACTCTTATTCCAGGTTCAAGTACTTGATCAATTACAACATTCTACAAAATTCAGCAATGAATCAACCAAAAGCCAAACCAATTGATGGTATCCTTTCTGAAAAATCTTTTAGCAAAACCCTTAAGATGGATATGCAAAAAAGAAAAAGTGAATAAAAGGGAAATATAACCTACAAAGAGTATAAGGAAGTCACTGGAGAAAAGCCCTTACTAAAAGGTAAAGAAAGCATGATTTTATGCTTATATTATTCATGGAAAAATATGAATGGTTGATTTGCATCAGAAATAAAATTCAACCACTTTGTCAACAACCCAGTGGCCAGGGGTAGGAAGAAAATAAAAGGTGGAAAAACAAATGAAACACTGAGAAATATATGTCCCTTGCACTGAAATCAATTGCCAATTTGGGTTAATTGTTGGTTGGTAAGCTGATCAAGAATAAGACTACTGACCCCAAATGTGCAGTTAAATGCATAGCATATGTCCCTTAGTAGAGTAACCATCACAGAATTCAAAATTAACATCCATCAGTAGAAATCACATACGCATCACCAGATGTTGAATTTGAAGATTTAACCATCTCATTATTGATTAGACATAGGTTTTGAGAAGTGCAAGACTAAAGGGAAGAAATTATTAGGACTTATTGTTAGGATAGAACCTTAAAAAACATTGACATAATGCATCAATAAAGAAAGGATTTCATTAATATTTATGCTATGATTTCATTTTTCATTTACTATCCTATGTAGGCATTATGTTTATGTTGAGCATTCAAACCTATATCACTTGCATTATACATAACTTGGGTGCAATAAGAGTCGTACAGAAGATCCAAATCATGGGTTCCTGACAAGTTGATGAGTTGTTCACAACCAATTCATAAACTTAAGCAATCCATCTAGGGCTTTAGTATACTACCTCCTAATTGGAGGAATAACTTTTCTTAATCATCGAGTTAGGTTTCCTATGGTGAGTGCACTAGTATATATGGTTATACATTGAATAAGACTTACGATGAGTCATGACATTGTCTATTGAGTAGTCATAACTTCATAAACCTATTATATTGCATGAACTTTCAACCTTGAGATGATATTAAGCTAGCATTGGGGTCTTTAGTGACTTTGACTTATGGGTGAGACCCTGAGATGATCATATACTCTATAGCTTAGGCCACAATTGATTAAGACATGTGGCAACAAGTGTTCTTTGCATAGTGTGCCCCTTAGGTGATCCTAAAGATCTGTGATCATGAAATCTATGGTCATAGTAATTCTTCTAATGGAATTTGACACATGCTCTTAGTGGGCTAGAGTGTGTCATTTTATCACATAATAGATGAATTTGAAATTTAAGGATGATAGAGGTAATCTTGAGAGGAAGATAACTTGTACCTCGTTAGGTTACAAGCACCTGCTCATGGCAAGCTTTCATGCAGAGATTAACAGATCATGGACGCATGTTTTCTTTCTTGATATAATTTTTATAGGATACTGAAGTGCAATTGACTCTTTGTAGTGGGATATTAAATCAACTTTATATTTGAATTTTGAAGGAACAACCGAACAAGTATTTTCCTATGGGTCCCAATGGTCCCCGCTCGAACTCACTCTTCTTAGTGGCATGTCATTTTCAAGGATTTATAGGTTTTTATTCATATGTGTGCAGAAAGGCGTTTTTGGTAAAAATGCAAGATTGCACAAGCGCTTATGAGTGATATTTTTAGATTGGGTTAATTAAGAGCTAATTAATCAATTAAGACCTAGTGGGTTAGACTAAGTGACTCAAACCCAAGATGAGCTAGAGTCACTTAAGCCCATAGACAAGTTTACATAAACCCTTTAGGGGAGTAGAGTTAGACACTTCAATCATTCCATTATTTTAAATAAAGAGAACCCAAGCCTCCATCTTTGTAGAGGGAGAAGTCTACCCTTCTCTAGTGCCAAGGTCTAAGAGAGAGCATCGGGTGGAAGATCGCGAGGTCTTCGAAATCCGTTTCAACTACAAAAATTTGATTTAAGAACATTCAGATCAAAGGTAAAGTTTTTAAACTCCTATATCTAAGGTTTTAATCTTAAATGCTCCTGTTGTGATTAGACCTAGGAAGAGTAGATGCATCTACCCTATGATCCAAGGCTTGGAATGCATTTATCCAAGCTATTCCAACAGCTTATAGCTAAGAGCTGGCTATTATTGCAAGACCAACTGGAGTGGCTTGAGTCAAATTAAAAGTATTTCAAACAACTGCACATTTGTGGTTTTCCCTTCATGAATGACAAAAGCAAAACTAGCAGTATAGTCTTATACATGTCTTGATTTTAATCTAGTGCGTTAAACAATTCCAATACTTAACTTGAAAAGGAAACAAGAAATGAAGTAGCACCAATCATATGAAACAGATTTAGGCTAAGCAAACTTTCACAGAATGTAATAATACCTTATTTAAACCCACATCAACTAGCGTTCCCACAGAACTTGGAGCCCTTTCTTTCAGGGCGACACCTATAAAATCATTGCAAGATATCAAAAGGTAGGTCACCAATGAAAGGATGCAAGTTAATCTAAAATGAAAACCATCCAAATGCCAGAGATATATTGGTATTCACATTCTAATATTTGTAATAGGCCTCATCATGGAAAGAAGTCCATACATTTTGCGAAAATGAATTATATTTTTTCTGTTAAGGACTGTGCATCAAATAGTGGAACCAACATCTAATATTGTCCCCTTTGGACCTAGAAAGTGATAATTGTCAAGATAACATCAAATATACTTCATCTTACTTCCTACATTTAAATTAAACTCATCCAATTATTCATTTACTAGGAGATTAAATCAAGAATTCTAGGCTGCTTTTCCGGGTCATAAGAAGCCATAACAATTTTCAAAATTCTTCAGCCTCTTCAACATCTCCAATTTGCACTAATTTATTTCTGCTTACAGATGAACTATTTGTCTACTTTTTTGCTTGCCCAACCATGTGAACCTCAATTCATTTTATCTTATCACCAGATTGCATCCTGTCAGATCATCCACCTTCACATCCTTCTGTCATCTATTCTTTGGTTCAGTATAATATTAATGAAAATTTTAAATGTTTTGAGACCAACATGATTTTTCCGAACTACCATCAGGTATAATTTAAATGCAGAGACCATCTGTGATATTACTATGAGAACAAACATCAAGGTCCCACACCAAGTACAGTAGCCACTGGTATATTACAAGTCAACTGGGGAAAACAATAAAGCAACCTACCTTCTCGATACGGACCCCATTCATGCTTGCGTAAATGGTGTGGAGCATCAAGCGGCGGCAACATTCCCTACAAAAATGGAACTGAAGGTATTTACACATTAAAAAACCAACAATGCCAATACTAAAAATCAGGTTCGCACCACAAATTTTAAGCTGTTATGCTTTGGGAAGAGGGTCTTTCTTAGATACTGTGGTGTCTCAAGATACCGCAAAATCCTTATAAGAAAAGCAGCACCAGTCTCATTCTCATCTGATGCATCTGGAGTAGCAACAGTAGAATCATCCCCTGAAGTACTCTTGCAGTCAAATACTACAACCTGATCATAAGCAAGATACCATGAATGAATTTTTATAACATGTAATGTATGAAGAAAGAAGTTCAATAGAGTTCAAATTTCCAATACTTGCATTCAAATTACAAATCCGTTGTGATAAATCCCAAACTATCCTATGGACAGAAATCATTCAATTCATGATAACTGATTCACTAATTGGCAATTATACAGATCTTGAAGAATTCATCATGATACATACCTCATCGATGCGAAAAATGGTCGCAGCACGAGCAACCTGACCCGCCAACTAAGAATAAACAAAATAAATTTAGAAATTAAGGGGTAAAAATAAAAAAGAACCTATTAAAAGTAACCCTCCGAAAATGAAGGAAATAGGTGGACTAAAATTTGAAACCTAGGTATGAAAAATAGCAGCAGTAGGGTCAGAGGAGAAGCGCATGTTATAGTTGTCTCCCTTTAACCCGGTCAGCTTCACAATGTTATTCTGAGCAACCAAACAGGGGAAGAGAGAGAAAAAGCGGAAAGATTACTCGGGTGGCGAGTTCGAGAGACTGGGCATTGTGGATGATGGAACCGGGCACAGCTATGGTGAGAGTAGGGATGTCCGTAGCTTGATACTTGTCTTTGTGGGTCTTGTTTTTTTTCTTTTTAGAGCGAGAGTCGCCGTTGATGAGCTCTGTCTCATTTTCTGCTGTGTTGTTTTCTGTTTCTGCTTCGAAATCTGATCTTCTCTTCTTCTTCTTCCCCATTTCTATCTGCTGTCTACAAGGGTTTTTGCGGGGCTTTTGCTCTACTACGCGCTCCTCCGCCTCCACTCTCCCTCTTTGCTTATAATAAAGAGAATATTATTATTAAAATCACTTTTATTTCTGCGTAAAAAAATTCTCTGGGTTGTATGAAAAACAAAAGATTTTCACGGCGTTTGTTCGTCCCTTTTATTTTCCCCTCAAATTCTGATAAAAGTTGGTTTTTTTTGTTTTTTTCCCTTAGATAGATTATATAAAAATAGAACTTAATAATATATGTTAACATTTCTAGAACAAAGAAAACAAAGACCTTTAGTAAAAATTATGGCAAGCATAACATAACCTAAAAATATATTTTCGTATGTGACAAAAATGTACAGTTCTGTATTAAAATTGGACCTTATAAAAAATTATAGGTGGAACTTGGATAAGTTAACACAATCCAACTCGAATTTAATCCGATGTTTGGGTGAATTTAGGTAATCATTTTCAATACTCAAGTTAAAATTAGGATTAGGTTTTTTTAATTCGAGCTTAATTTAGGTTTGAATTGAGGTAAGGTTTGAATAATGTCTAACCCAAATCCAATTTAAATTTTTTTAAATATAATGAACTTTATAGTATATAATAATATTTATTTTCTTTTTCCATTTTTTAAATATCAAATTATATTATATGTTTTTCATTTTTATTATTTAAATTTTTATATAAACACATTAAAAAAATTCTAAAAAATATTATAAATAGATTTTGAATTATACAATTCGAGTTTGACCTAATCAACCGAGTGTAAGTTGAACAACTTGAACTTAAAAAAATAAGGTTAGATTGAGCTTAAATTGAATACCTCCTATTATAGTTTGGATTGGGTTGAGTTCATATCGATTATTTTTAAATTTGGGTTAGGCTCAGGTTACTCGTCAACCCACCCAAGTTTCAGTCCTATAAAAACCCAAACCGTGCCTTTGGAAAAATGGGGCATTATCAGAAGTCGGGCCAAATAAATTGCTCCCTCCGGTGTTTGGTGACATGAATCAGAATAAATGAAAAATAAATGCAGAAAAGAAGACAAAATAAAATAAAAATTATAATTAAATTAATAACTGCTGTAACACTACACGCCTCTGGTACATTTCAAGGATCAAGTTTACAAGAAGATTTTCTAGAGTTAGTATCAAAATCTAAGAAAATTATAGAGGTGTTATCCTTTGTTCGCAGTGTTCTAGCCTCACTCAACAGAAAATTTGCAACCTTCTCCGCCGAGTTCTCCCTATCCGGAGAGCATCTCTCCTTCATCTGTTTGCACCAAAGTTTCCAAGTGTCTTGATTAGAATGAGATGGTAAGAAGTTTCCCCAGCTTGTTTCATACAAAATCCCAGCAATAAGTTAAAAGGATAATACCTGAAACACTAGCTGCATTGCCTTCTTGGGGCTAATAACATCCCAAAAGCCATCACTGCATTATACCAAAATCCAGAGTTAAATTTCCACATTTCAAAAATATAATCACCATTCTGCCCAAATCAAACAGAGGCAGAAAAAAAAACGACACCATATATTAAATGAATTTAGTTCTGGGTATTTTCTAAATAAGAATATCAAATGGACATATTAAATTGGCATAGCGACTTTCATTTGCCAACTGAAAATAAGCCAGATTAAGAACTAGAGATTATACAGAACAATAATGAAGATAAATACTTCTGAAAAAGAGGCAAAACAAGTCACTAGACAAAGACAAGCAAAATTGTTGATTTGAAGCAAGATCACCTTGCCAGTAGTGCAAAGGCCCTGCTTCCTTGATTTATATGCACAACCTGACTTATGTAAGGCTCTGAACTGAAGCGGGAATCTTGCTCTTTCATATATTTGTCTCCAAGCATCCGAGCAAGGTTTAGACCTGAAACACAGGGAAAAAGAGAGTCAGCAATTATGAACATTTAACAATGTAATTTATACATTAGATAAAGGATTCTGCCATCACCACATAGGCGTGTTTCCCCATCTTTTAACGGTTCTCCTATTTCTTTTATGCGTTGTCTTTCAGAATAACTAGTTACTCTATGGTCTTCCGTCATCTTAATCTGCTTCCCATCAACACTGCCAGGAAAAAGATTGTAACTGGTTACAGTGGAGTGAAAGGTATGGTTGAGAAGCAATATCATTATTTTAATCGAAGAACTTCAAAAGTTAAGGGGAAAGGAGAATCACTACTTGAGAAGTAGGGAACCATAGCAGATTTAAAAACCATAATCAAATTGGAACTATATTACTTCTAAACTGTAAGCAACTCAAGAGTCAAGATTACTGTAATAATTGAAAAAATGACAAATAAACAGTATCTCCAAGTCTAACTTTTATAGTGTCTACCTGTCTAACTTCCATTTTTACTAAACAATATTGAATTTTGCATTCAAATCAAACATTACTACTAGATTTTGATAGTAGAATAAAATCAGTGAACACGACAAAAGTCACTGTGACAATAATAACTGTTATTTCAAATATTAACATCCAAGCAACCAACTTCAAAACCAAACACCCAGACAAACCCCCACCCCTCAACCACATGTCGTTGTCGATATATTTTAATAAATATTGGAAGGAAAGGAAGACACCAATGAGAAAAGCTTTCCTGACTATCAAGATACCTTTGTTGTGATTTTTATAAAAAGGTCTTCTAGGAATGATTAAAGATTAGGTTGGCCACTGTGTAAGAACGACAAGCACAAATTAAGAAAAAATATCTTCTAGGATCCCCTCCATGGGCAGCTCAAAAGAATTCCAGTTTCTACAATATCTTCAGAAATAAGAACAAATGAACAATTTTGGCAGTACTTTAGGGCATAAAACTTTCATATGCCTACTTACAGTTAGATATTCAAATGAAACTAAGAAACCTAGAACCTCCTACAAACACAAGAGCAAAACAACAACTAACAGAAAATTCAAAGCCACAGGGGGCAGGGGAGCATTTGATGCATCTACTAAACAAACAAGTTTCCTTCGACCACTGGTGGAGCCAGCTGAGGCCCAGCAGGGCCATGTGCCCCCCTGAAAAGTTGGGAAAGATGGGTATAGTTGCACCCCCATCAGTAGCTAGATAAAAATGGGTTTGAATTCTGTACCACAAAGGTAGATTTTGGTTTAGCAAATGCCATTTGTTTGTGGGAACATTTGAAATAGTTCAGTTGCTTGGATAAATCCCACCCAAATACCTCCTGTTCCACTTCTCTCTAACTTTTGGGGAAAAAGAATCCTAAAAAAGGAAGAAGTACTACAGAAGGACAATAGCTACTTGTAAAGGGTCTCATTCATATTTAACTTAATATGAATGTTTTTTAAAGCTCACTGAACAAAATGGAAGGTTTATTAAATGTAAGCATTATTAATAAAATTTGAGGTTTTATATTTGTTTTACTATTATCAAAGGTGGCCCCTCTGGATTCTGCCACTGCCCCCACCTTCAACAATGTTAATTAATAGTAAGAAGCCTGCCTAAGAAGCACATCCATGTGAAAAATTAAAAAGTGATTAAACAGGGAAAACAATTTTCCGAGAAAGAGACCACCGGTCAATGAGTACAAGATTCAATAAAATGTCTGATGGAAAATAATTCTTCTGATTAAAGCAACCAGCACAATGCCACAATCTATCTTCTTTTGCATGAATGGAGTAACGAAAAATAATCCAAAAAAAATATGAAACACTTGGATCTTTTTTTTTCAATAGGCAAATAAGAATATATATATATATATATATATATGCAAACACGGTACATAGGAAGTATACAAGTGAGACACAAAAGATTCAAGTTACAATAGCTACAACCCTACTTTAGGACTTAGAGCGCAACCATTCTATAAAATCCAATAAAGAATGGAAACCCATTTGACTGTCAACTAAAAGATACCCAGGAGATCACATGTATAGATTGATTAGCAATGAGGAAATCCTTGAGAGATTGGATAATTCGTTGCTCCCCTTCAGAGGTTCTTCAGTTTCGTTTTGTCTTGGGAAGGCAAAGAGGAGTTGTTCTCCAAACCTATATTCTCTTCTTGCCCACAAAGCTCCCATGTCAACCCTTTAACAAGTCCTTCAACAAAAAATAGAAGAACCCACAAGATGCCAAAAAAAAAAAGAGAAAGTGTCATAACTCTCCAGCTTTCTTTTTAAACCCTATTCTTTTAGTGTAATTCAGCTTAGTTAACTTTCGATATGTACACCCTAGGGTTGGTTCTACAAGGTCTGGGATTGTTATAATTGTATAAACCTATTGTTCTTTTTGTATAGCCTTCCTTGTTTAGTGGAGTTTACTCAATTCTTTTGGTTAGATTTGTACATCTTGGGGAGGACTTCTTATCCTTCTCATGTTTTTTTCTCAATTAATACCTTTGTTCGTTTCTGATAAAAAAATAAATAAAACTCTCTAGCTTTCCTTCAGTGGATGAGAAGATGATCTACTACTTCTTTTGCATTTTTGCACATACAATAATAAACTGCCAAAACCCATCCCCTCTCCTTCTAAGTAGGTACATGGTAAGAATCCTTTCCCAAGTCGTTTCCCAAGCAAAATAAGACACTTTGATAGAAGCCCAAGACCCCATACTATTTTTTAGGGGATAGGAACTTTACTCTCCGCTTCCAATGCAAAGTAGGACTGCATAGAGAATACCGCACTTTTGCTAGCCTTCCAAACCATTTTATCTTCCTCTCCTCTATTTCTTCCCAACTCACATAAAGTTTTAGAAAAAATTCCTCAATCATGAAAATTTCTTGAGAAGCACAAGTTCCACCTGACCATCGTGCCTTCAACCTCCCATGCCTCCTTGGAAGCTACAATTGTGAATGGTAATGGGAAAGAATCCTTCAAAAGTATATCATCACACCACACATCATGCTAGAATTTGATTCTTCTCTCATTGCCCACCTCAAATCTTGTTTTGGCTTTAAAAATTCCCCACCCTTTTCTGATCAACTTCCACAAGCTAACACCATAACCTTCTCCTTCTCTCCCTACCCGAGAGCACCAACCTCCTAGTTCTTTTGGGTAAATGGTGTTGGAGATTCACCTTGGAAAGGGACATACTTTGGAGAAAGCTTTAATGCCAGCATCCCCCTTCCCCTTCTTTTTATCTTTGCAAATTGTCAACCAATTCACCAGATGTGGTTTCTTCTCAACACTTGGATCTTGCAATCGTTATTTCTTCTCTAAACTCAAATTTCAAGAGAGTAAACCATCTCCCCATTTTTTTCTTTTTTCTTTTTTTGAAAGAAAAGAAAAGGCCTAACACTTTTTCTTCTACCATATAATAGATAAGGAAAATATCACAACTAGAAGCTAATCAATGCACCACCAATCCCTCCAAAACATCTACACCAGCTTGTAGACATGCTAACAGAAAGATTCGCATGCCCTATCTTTCATCTTAAATTATGTTTACAAGCTGAAAAGAACAAGGTCACACTCTCTTCTGCCTTTTCAGGTTGAGAAAGGAAAGATCACACCCAATTCTGCCCCTCATCTTTTTCTCTTTTTTGAAAGAAAAGAAAAAGGCAAACACTTCATCTTCTACCATAGGATAGAGGAGAAGGAATGTATCACAACCAAAAACTAATCAATACACCACCCATCTCTCCAAACATCTACACCAGCTTGCGGACGTGCTAACAGAAGGATTCACATGCCCTAGCTTTCATACTAAATCATGTTTGCACGCTGAAAAGAACAGGTCACACCCTCTTGCATCTTAAGAATATGTCACACTTCTGCCTCTTTCTGTTCTCTCCATGTCTCCTCTAAGTCTTTCCTCTATCCATTCAATCCTAGAATACCTAACAACTCATTTTGACAATCCACCTCCACCAACTTAGCAGCACTTATGGCACCCACTAATCATCCAGACTAATAAGCCACTACTAACACTACACACACTAATCACAGAAATTCTAACAGCTGCCACAACCAAACCACCATTATTTTGTTCCCAGTAGTTCAAGTTTCACGAAGAATTAAAACTCAATAACTCTTACAACATGTGAAAAATAAAATAAATAAAATAAAAATAAAAGACACTTAAATATTTGAAATTTTTTCAATTTTTGGTTTTATTTATGTTGGATATCAGGGAAAAACAAGACCCAAGAATTTCAGCACAAATTTAGAGGTGATATCCTGTCCCACCTCCAAAGCATTTTGATTGACATTGGCCAATCAACCCTATCAAACTCTGAAGCCTTCTAAAAACATGCCAAGTCCTCAGAAGCAAGCTACAATCCAAATTTAGTTTTTAAAATTTCAATGAATTAGAATAATCTATCTTTATGACAAACATTAAAAGGTTCTCTTCCCTATATCATGTGTTATGATTTTCCTTTTTCTTTCTCTTTTTTTAAAAAAAAAAAGACATCTTGAGTCCTTACAGCAGCCAACCAGCCATGATAGAAGTTCCCATAAATTGATTAATAAAATAATAAAAACAATGGTAACTTCACCTGAGACCCTTGAAAAACACAAATTCTGATGATATATTATCATAATCAACCTATGAATGATAGAATGACAACAAAAGCACATACTTCATAACACAAGCTGAATCTCCAACGTTTGCACATTGCGCATAGAAATTTTCATGACCATCAGCCCAAACCAAAAGCACCGTAGCAGTACAACCCTGAAATGAATCAACTATTATAACATGCAGAGCACAGCTTTTCACCACAAGCAATAGCCCTTTAACAACAATTCTTGTTAAAAAAGACATCTGATTACTTCAACTAATTCAAAGAAAGGATCATTGCCCGGAACATTTCAACAGTTCATCATAGATTCGGACCTATCAATGATAATATTTTACAATTTCATCATGTAGTTACAAAATTACTCCCAAGATCCAACAAGTTAAAAGTTGATCCTACAGTTAAATGTTCAATCACAACAATCAGAGACATAAGAGAGAACATGCTGAGGACAATAACACCCAAAGGAGGCAAAAAAGAAAACATTTGTTCTCTTTTCATGTCATTAGATTAGTCCAAATGGAGAAGTTAATCCATTACTCCGCATCTCAGATTTCTAAAATTCAGAATTTACTTCACATAAGATGAGCATAAAGAAAAACACTGCATCATTTATCATACAACTGGAGAGAGAGAGTTCTGTTTTTGGAGGGGTGGGGGATGGGGGGTTAGGTTTGTTGTGGTTTTACAATGTAATGGGTAGAATATGGGAAATGGATGGGTAGAATCTGGGATGTGGTTGAGGTGAGGTTTGGCATAAGACTTGCCTTTTGGAAAAGATGGTGCTTTTCTAAAAATTAACTCTTATAGAAGTAATTTGGTTGGCTTGTCTATCTTTCTATGTTCCTTTTTGTGATTACAAAGGTGAAGAATCATACACTTTTAAGGTCACCATGATTTTCTGTAGGGCCTTAAAGTCTTAGAGGGGAAGCCTCACCTTTCAAATGGTACATGTCTGTATTATTCTGATGATGGTTAGGCCTTACAAAATTATTGGTTATTAACCAAGCTTTCATTGGAAAATGGAATTGGAGATTTTTGAACAAACAAGATGGATTGTGGCAATGTGTCATTCTTAGGTAAATTTGGGGAAAAGGTTGGTGGGTGGTGCTCTAAGGAAGGGAAAGAGGGGTAAGGATTGGGTTTGTGGAAAAAAAAAACAGGATTAGAAGTGAGTTTCAAGCAATGACGAGAATAACAGTGACTAATGGTCTGGTCTTAGAACAAAGTTTTGGCATAATGTGAGGCAAATCCGAGGTTGGGTGACTTCTTCCCTGCCATGTAGAGTATTGTTCCATTTAAGGATGCTTAGGTTGCAGATGTTTGGGAGGAATTGAATGGAAATGGTTTTCAAAGTCTTCCAAGACTAATAGTTGAGAAAGTGTGGAGGCTCTCCTTAAGCATATTCAGGAGGTGTTGGTGATTGGAGATCTTGAGGATTGGTTAGCGTAGAGATGTGCAGAGGATGGGATTTATCTATGTTAAGTTTTTCTGCTGTTCCTTGCAACTGGAGTTAAGAGGGCTCTTTTCCTGCTAAGCCATGTGGACCAATGAGGCACCTACAAAAGAGGGCTTCCTTGCTTGGGAGGCTGTGGGAGGATATCTTAACTAAAGCTGGCTAATGAAGACAGGATATCTTAACTAAAGTTAGCCTTGTCCCACCTTTCTGATTTATCTCCAGTTTTCCCTACTAATTTTATTTGGAATTCTAAAGTCTCTTTTAAGGTCAAGTCCTTTGTCTGGTTAGTGGCACACAAGAAGGTAAATACTAATGACTTGCTACAATTGAGAAGACCCTACAAAGCTCTTAGTCCTGACATCTATAAGTTGTGTATGAAGCATGGAGAATCAGCAAATCATCTTTTCTTACATTGTTCTTTGACGTTGGGGTTGTGGCACAAATTATTTCAAATAGCTAAGATAGATTAGGTCCCCCTGAGGAGCATGTCTGACATGATGACCATCAATTATAAGGGTTTTGGAAAATCCAAGAGAGGCATAGTTTTGTGGCAAACTGCGTGTATTGCTTTAATTTGGGTTGTGTGGCGAGAAAGAAATGCTAGGATATTTGAGAATAAAGTTAGGAATTCAGAGAATCTATGAGATTCCATTCACTTCCTTGCTTCTTTTTGGGCTTTTTGCTCCATGGTTTTTAAGGGCATTCCCTTTAATGTGTTGCAATTAGATTGGCTAGCAGTGTGTAGCTCCAATGGGGTGGTCTAGCAAAGAGAGTTTGTTTTTTGTAATTACCATTTAGCTTTTTTTTTTTTTTTTTTTTGATAAATTAATTACCAATTAGCTTATTGTTTTTGTATTCTTGTTGTTTAGTTTTCTTTTGTGGGAGGATTCCCCATCTTTCTTTTGTACTTCTTAATTCTATCAATATATTTCTTTGTTGTTTCCTATCAAAAATTATAAATAAATAAAAAAAAGAGAGGATGACCTCTAGCTATCCAATGTTCTTCATTCAATTGTTGTAAGGAGTTGGCTAACCTATCCCTTTACTTTGGTAAAGAACAGATTATATGGAACTTGCTATTTTCCCTCATTGGTTTCTCATGAGAGCTGCCTAGAACAGTAAGGAAGTGTTGCTTAGGTGGCAGGAAATTTTCGTGAAGAGTAAGGTGTGGACAGTGACCACTCTGAGCTTATTTTAGGTTAATTGGCAAGAGAACAATGATAGAATTTTTGAAGACTTGGCATGCTTAAAGGAGTCTTTTCTTAGTTCATTGTTCAATGGTCCATGAGGTTGTTGGGTTGACTTTTTAATTATTATTATTATTATTATTTTGATAGGTAAATGAAAAGAAATTTATAAAAAATAAAAAAAAAACACCCAAAAAAGCACACCAAAGCAGGGTTGCCTTTTTTTGTTAGACTGTTGACTGATCAAGGAATGGTTACTATGACACTGGTCTTGTAGCTGATTTTTCTTCTTTTTCTTCTTCTCTTTCTTTGATACCTTTTATATATTCCTTGTGTACTTAGGGTGCACCCCCTTCTTGTTAGGTGTCTGTTAACTACATTTCCCTTTCCCGATCATAAAAAAAAAAAAAGGAAAAAAGAAAGAGAAAAAGAACTCTAACAGAAAAACAATCATTGAAAATGCATCAAAAACATAAAGATAAACAGGGAAAATAATTTGTGGGGAAGAAGACCTCATAATGGTGATTCATAAATGCTTCTGTCCTTGAAACTGCATCCCTAAGGACTTCTGAAGCATCCTGTCGTGATAAAACCTTCTCCCTCTTCAATGAATCTGACAATATCGAAGCAACCATCTCGGGCAGAATTCTGGAGAAGATGATTTTTAAAGAGTAATTATTAAAAAGCATTGACAGCAAACATGAATGACTAAACCAGCGCATAAAGGAGAAACAAAATAGAAGATAATAACCATTGGATGCAACTTTAGCATTCGTCTTAAATCTTCGTTTTGTAACTATCAAAATGAAAAGAAAAGGAAAGGAAAATGAAGAAATAAAAATAAAAAGGAAAAAAGGAAAATCACTGGATACAGCTGTTGTATCTTAATGCATTGCCTAAAGAAATACAAACAGATAAAAGAAAAAGATCAACTTAGAGAGTAAATGTGACAATGGCAGACACAAACACACCCACATAGAGTAAATCTAATGGAAATACACAAAGCCAAGGGCTGTAACAAAAACCATTCTACCCAATTGATCAAGCCTGACACAGCAGTCCACATTCAGAAAATCGTATTAAGTCGGGCATTTCACAGTAAAAAGTACACACTAGGTAAAACTAAATTCCCCTTCTCCTGCCCGCCATATTCAAGACTAAAATTTTCCAAAAGTTCCTATACTGAGCCAACTTCTACAATAGGGAGGTTTCTCATTGGCTCCTACTAGCACCCTTTCTATCTCAAAAAATTTAAATATTAACCATCAAAATCAGAACAAAATCTATATGACATCAATCAGGTCATGAGCATTTATAAGAGACTAAGAGTATAAACTAATCGCCAGTTAACTTTAGAAAACATAAATGAGGTTATTAAAGGGTCATTGGCAAATTTACCGATTTATTTTATGTCGATTTTCCAGATGCCTAGAGCGGTTAGAATAAGATTGGAGAAGATTCAAAGGGACTTTTTGTGGGGTGGCGGGGCTCTAGTACAAAAACCACATTTAGTTAAGTGGTCAATTGTATGTTCAGACAAAAGAAGCGGAGGGTTGGGGGTTAAGAATCTTAGGGCCTTCAATAGGGCTCTCCTTGGTAAATGGGTGTGGCGCTTTGCAAATGAAAGAAAGGCTCTGTGGAACCAAGTGATCAGAGGGAAATACGGGGAGGAAAGAGGAGGGTGGAGATCTTGTGAGTCTAGGGAGGCCTACGGGTGTGGGTTGTGGAAGGCAATAAGTAAAATGGGACATCAAGTGACCCCTTTTGTTGGCTTTGTGGTGGGTGATGGTGAGAAAGTGAAGTTTTGGAAAGATAAATGGTGTGAAACCATCCCTTTGAGCGAGGCTTTTCCTTCTTTATTTGCTTTAGCTTCGAACAAAGAGGTTTGGGTAAATGAAGTGTGGACAGCCGAGGGGGAATGGGGGGGAAGTTGGAACCCTTGTTTCAATAGACCTTTCAATGATTGGGAGTTGGAAGAAGTGGAAAGGCTATTTTGTTGCTTGGAGGGGAAGAAGGTTAGGGGGGATGAGGAGGATAAGGTGAAGTGGATGGCATCAAAGGATGGGGACTTCTCGGTGAAATCTTTGTATAGGACTATGCAGCCGGGGTCTCTTGCTTTTTTCCCTTCAAAAATTATATGGAATTCTTGTGTGCAGCCCAAATTGAGCTTTTTTGCGTGGGAGGCTTCTTGGGGGAGAGTTCTAACCTTGGATCGCTTGCAAAAGAGAGGTTGGGTTATGGCAAATAGATGTTTTCTTTGCCATAACAGTGAGGAGACAATTGACCACCTTCTTATCCATTGTGAAAAAACGAGAGAAGTATGGATGGTGTTCCTTTCCTTTTTTGGTGTTTCGTGGGTTTTCCCCCGGTCGGTCAAGGAAACCCTCTTAGGGTGGAGGGGGTCTTTTGTGGGAAAGAAAAGGAAGGTGGCGTGGCAATTAGGACCGTTATGCTTGTTTTGGGTTATTTGGAAGGCTAGAAATCGAATTGCTTTTGAGGATTGTGAGCTGTCCATTCAAAAGCTGAAAGCATCTTTTGTGTATTTTTTGTGGTCGGAATCCAAATTGTGGATAAAAGATGGTCCTTCGACCTTAATAGATTTTATAGATTGGGTGTGTATGCGTTAAGGGAGAGGTTTTTTTGTTTTGCCTTGTCCTTTGATGTTTGGGCCCTTTTGTAAGGGGGTAAGTCCCTTTATACTGTAATTTGGTGGGTCGCTTCTTTAGCACCTCTTTGCAATACAATCTTATACTTATTGATCAAAAAAAAAAAAGGTCTAAAATTTTTCCATAATTGCACAACATTAATATTATATTGACTGGTGAAGAAAACGTATTAGAAATGTCTACACTCATTATGGAACAAAAAAATATTAAAATAATGTATTGAGGTTTCAGAAGGTCTATTTTGCCACCACACTTAAGTTGTAAAGGAAACACTAACTTGCTGGCAGATTTTGCAGCTGCTGCTCCACCATGTCCATCACAGATGCCAAACAGTCCAAACTGCAAGATAACCATTCTAGTAATATTAGAATGCCTTTACTCGAAAGAGCATAACATCTCTCAGTAAAGTTCATAATAATAGAAACCTGATCAGTCCCAGGAAGTGGCCAATGGTAATAGCACACATCTTCCATAGGAAGCTTCTTTCCTCCGCGACGCAAAGCCATGGGATCTGATGCTATACCAAGTCCAAAAGGGACCTGACATTTGGTTTCAGATGCAATTTGAACCTGACATAGCAGGAGAAAAAAAAATTCTGTAAGGAACTGGAATTAAGGAGAAGTATAACATATTCATTTGTTCAGTTACCCATAAATAGTGTTGCCATATAAGAAAATAGAAAATAATTCAACTGAATAAAATGCAAACTTAGTCCTTTATCTACACAAGAATATTTGAAAGATATTCTCATATAGACAGGTTTCTTCTTACCCATCAGAAAACCTTTTCTTCTTCATTTTCTTTCATTAGAAACAAACTAATACGTTAATACAATTTTTAATTACAAGCAAAGGATAGGAAATCCATGAATTTTTTCTTCAATAGCGCCACATACGAATTTCTATAAAACTACATGAACATCATGCACCAGAAGTGTACTCAATGGCATAATAATTGTCAACTCAAAGATCATTTTTCTATTTCTTCCATATTATGGTGTTGTGTGGTTGGTGGTTTGAACCCATCTCCACAAGATGTATGCACTATCAAAATATATGTACATACAGCAAAAAAGACCAATAATTAATTCAGGAAAGATGATAAGGTTAAAGAGGTAAATATAAGCATTCATATTATATATATATATAGATATATCCAAACGTTAAGAAACAAAGTCTTTAATAAAATATAACATTTTTAAATACATGGATTCATCATCATAAAATCACAAAATAAACTTTTCAAAACTTTTAATTTTAATTTTTAATTCCAAGTTCCTACTAGTGCTGCCACTAATAAATATCAGTATGCCAAAAGTTTCAAGCTGCTACGAGTCCCAACCAACATGCCAAAGAAATTATGATCAAGCACAGGACTACTGAAATATATGTGTGCCATGTCAAAAGCTCTAACTTTCCAGGTTCATCATTATCCCACCTAGAAGGAAAAAATTAAAATTAAAAAATAAAATAAAAAGTCAACAAACAAAACTTTTACATTATGCAAATTCAATATTCATTCATCATCATCCACAAGGTCAACAATTAAATCATTCTAATAGCATATGTTCTTCAAATCACACCTCCACAGCATTCATTAGAACAATATTTTTTTTATATAGGAACAAGAATGTATTATATTGAAATAGGATTCATTAGAACAATAATTACCCTTTACGTTCCAACACATGTAATGTTTCCTAATAGGATCAAATTCTTCCTTCCCTTCCTAAGCACGGTTTTAAACAATAATACAAAGATCTTTCAAAGAATTTTTTAAAAATAATAAGACAGTTAAATGTGATCCAACTGTATGTAATGTAAATGTGTCATAAGATACCCTGAAAATGCTTCACTCATCAGTGATCCATATGATTTTATACTAAAAATGTATTATGATGTACATACCATATCATGTTTCTTATAATTTTTGTACTAACCAAAAGTTAATTAGCTTAGCTTGAACGAATCACCAACATATTAAAAATTTAGCTGGTCTGGAAATCTGTCACATTCATCTACAAGATGAGCCACCATATTACAACTCCATATAGAAAATATTAACTCACACGTATTTTTGAGGTTGTCCCAAGAGTTATTATGTCTCCACTTGCAAGCTCAACTGGATCACCCCAATGCCTCATTCCAGAATCAGGATGGTTGACAGATTGGGAATTCAAGAGTGTTCCATTAAGGCTACCCATGTCCACCAGTTCCCACTTCAATTTCTGAACCCAAAGGAAGGAGTCCAAAAAAATATTAGAAAACCATATAAAGCATTCAGAAAGATAGAAAGTGCACCTCAATGGCCAATGCAGCAAAGTGATACTGTGGTCAAGAGGTTTACATTTAAATTCCAGTTTATCAGAGCATGCTTCCCTGAGACCTCTGAATCTTTCACCAATAAATCACTTGGAGAAACCCTTCCAAGGGTCAGTGGAAGTCTAGAAGTATTTGTTGATGATATAGAACACTGATCCCCTCGAGAAGGACCAGAGATAACCTCCAAAGTGAGGCTGCTTCCTGCACTTCTAACAGAAAGATATGGTGACATGTTTCAAAAATTCATCCAAATGAAAGACATGAAGAACATTAAACTCTTCATATAAGTGAAAGAGGGAGAAAATACTTTGATCAACAATATCTTGCCTAACAAACGCTTGAAATCTATCATTCTCTGAATCAAATTTCAAGTCATAACTTAGCTCTTCCTTTCCAATATGGCTTTGCTCTTCAATTGAGTGGTTTAACATAAATGGACGCTTGAGCGTCTGACCAACCAAAACATCTTCTGAAGCATCAGAAATTAGATCTAGGATCAAGCTACCATCTGGGAGAGAGAAGAATAAAATTTTGATTTTGCAAGAGTAAGATATCAGCTAGATACATAAAAACTAATATCAAGAGGTAAATGCTAGAAGTGGAAAAAAAAAAAAAAAAGACAACATGATTATATACCTTGGACCAAATGTGGAGGTGCAGGGGGAATCCTCGGTTTATGCACAAGCCCATGTGTTCGTGGCGAGTTCAAATACCCTTCTGATTGAACACACGATCCCCCTAGATCATAACTTCTCCCCAATTCATTGCTTTGGTTTGGAACCAGATCCAAGTCCTCTGGAACAAGAGGTCTCTCTAGATCACCAACCTAAAAAAGAAGAAATCGCAAAGTGCATATAGCACAGGAGTTATGAAGAGTACTAAATCATAAGTAATGACCATGAAATGCACCTGCTGAATGAGCAAGGTTCCACAACAGTTATCATCAAGAAATGCAGAGAACCGATAAAAATTAACACAAATTTCCCCAAACCCAGGTACTCAGAATTCAAAACCCTAAGAAAAGGACTATCTTGCATGCATCTCAATATGGTGGTAGGAATATTAATTTCAAAACAAATTTAATGCACACATACACAATAAAGTTGTATACATCCTCAAGAAGGACTTCACTTGACATAGCCCTATCTCTTCTCTAGGCAGCATATCGAGATACAATACATTAAAACATTACATATGAGGCAAATGATACAACAGGAGAGCAGATGGATCAGTAAAGGACAACTAGGTACAATTTTTGGGGCCACTCAATTTACCTTTAGAAATCTTGAAAGTGTGAATTTGCATGTTTATTATCATTGTATTAAGGCAACAGATCCTAATCATTAGGTAATGTCTGACAAGAAGGCCACAAATGATCTCACCAGATGCCCAAGCACCACAAGGCTTAAGGCTTAGCTTGTGATGCCAACTAGAGAGTAGAAACACGGGGCTAGAACTTGAAGATTGCCTTGTCATTTGACATAGAAAGTTTACAATAAAAGGAAAAAGGGAAAAGAAAGTGGGAACAAGGTAAGAATGGAAAAGTCCCTACAGCTGGAATCAATTAACTTGCTTCTGCATATGAGCCAGTTAGTCATTTGCTTTTTAAGGGACCTGGGTTTTGTGCCATGAGTCTCAACCGAATAGTCCTAAATGCTTTTGAGTTTTACACCTAAAAAATTGTTTTGAGGCGGAAAACTATAATCTCCTAGGTCAAATTTAGGTTAGCTGCTAGTGCTTGTTATGAAACTAAAAGTGATGGGTGTTTTATAAAAGTGAAAATTAAGTACCTTAAATTCTAATTTTGAAATGCTTCAAATGCTAAATTTGCAGCAGTGGATAACCACTTAATAACATATGAAATTTTTATACTGAATTCAATTAAACTGTTTGGAACAGAAAAGAATTAGTCTGAAGACACATTTTACAAATTTTCCCCTACACTGCTATACCTCAGTGGCAACATTTTTTGGGTAATATTATCTCAATAGATATAGGTCGAAATCTATACCTCAATGGAAACAATTTTTTGAGCATCTGTTTGGTAATATTATCTGAATAGATCAGTTGAATTAAAATGCCATCTGGATGGAGACCTTAAAATAATTACAATTAACCGCATAATTCCCAACTGTATAAGTTCCAACCACGACTAGCTCCCATCATCTGAGATGTATTCAAATGAATAAATCTCCAGATCGATCAAACAGCTCAGGTCTTACCCCGATTACATTCAGAAATACCGATCAATCCAAGTAACAAGCATCAACCCAACCACAAATCTTAAAAAAAATTGCATAAAAAGAAAATCTTCAGCTCAATTTGCCACAAATCAGCAAACCTAAACAAACCCCAAGAATCACTCCCAAAGCAAGTCTCCCCATGATCATAACTCCACGAATTTCAAAGACACCTCAATTGCACCCCAAACTAAATCCCCCGATCAAAACAAAAATGAAAGCCCCCCAAATGTCCCGTTTTTCAGCTGAGAAAACCCAAGAAACAGAAACTCGGAATGAAACAATAACAAATCGGGGCTCAAAATTAGGCTTGGGGAAATCCAAACTCTCCCTTTGCTATGACTCGGCAAGGAAATGAAGCTTTAGACATTAAAATAATAACAATAGAAAGAGATTTTAAGAAAAAAAAATGAAATGAAAAGAAGGAAAAAATGAGAAAAGAGAAATGGAAGGACCTTGATGGTGCGAGTGCGATTAGGAGAGAAGAAGAAGCGCCATGGCTTACAGACGAAGAGGAGGACGAGGGCGATGAAGAGCAGCATAAGGAGAGCGAGACCGATAATGCCCTCAAGGACCATCGCCATCCCGGTGGGTTCCGCGAGAGAGAGAAGGGTGAGTATGGGGAATAGCGAGAAGGGCGCTTTGAAATGGTCGCATATATTGTTTGGACTTTGCTCCTTTTAGCACCACCCAAACACTTCCTCCCAATTCACATTACATACGACATACGACTTAGGAGCAACAAACTCTCTGTCTATCAAATATTCAATGCGCCCACCCCCACCCCCACCCTCCCCCACTTCCACCCCATCATCTCTCTCCCCCATCAATCTCTCTTCTTTTTCCTCATCAAAATCCAATGTTTACTTTAAAGAAGAAATAAATAAATAAATAAATTATAATTTTAAGACTTTCCATATTTAAAAAAAAAATGTTTTTAACATTTTCACATTTCTTATTTTTAGTATTTTTGACTCTACAATTTTTAATTTTATATAAACCCTATTTTGAAATTTTGATTTTAAATTAATTAAAAAAAATTAAAAAATGTTACTTTGAAGAATAGTTTTATTATAACCAACATTTTGTTGGTTGAAAGGCCATGTTGACCAAAAATTTTACAAAGCTTAATGATTCCATGTGCTAGTAAAGATGTTGAATTAAATAATGCCATGTGTCTATAACATGACACTTATAACATATCAAATAAGATAATGACATGTGTCACATTGGTTAAAAATAGTCTTTCAATGAAATAAAAATTAATTAATAAATTTTGATGATTAAACAATTTTCATAATTATATTTTAATAATAATAATCACAAAAAAAAAGATAAAAAAAAGTGGGTGATAGTTTAGGTCAAATTTCTACATTAAAGATTGAAAGATGTTTTTAATGGAAAATTTAGTGATTTTGATTACAGGTTTGAAGAATTTAATGGAATAAATAGAAGATCTTAATTAAGATTTTATTGAAAGTTTCTTTTTTTTTTTTTCCAAAAATGCTTTTAATCTAATAATTATATACTAAAAATGGTTAGAAGACATTTTTCAATTTTGCAACAAAGAATAAAAGGATAATATAAAGATTGTTAGGAGTTATCAATATATTTAGTTACTATATTATAATTATATATTTATTTATTTAATTAGTATATTAGAATTATTTTAATTTTTTAGAAGTAAGGGTAAAATAATCTTTATTTTTTTTATTAGGTCTATTTAAATTTCAATGGTATTATACCTATTTTCAAGAGAATTCATAGTAAAAAATCTTAATTTTTTTTTTTCCTCTTTGAATCTTTTTTGGATTTCAATATAATATCATAGCAAAATTAATATTTAATGAGACTTTTAATTTGTGATTTCATAGAAGAGAGTTTAATTTCATACACTGTTTTCATATATGTTTGATGGTGACTTTTATTTTATTTTTGTTTAATCATGGAATATTATAGTGGCCGATCACATCGTTATTTCCCCATTTGATCCAAATATTTGATTTTGTATGTTCGTATATGTTTTATTTTTATTTAGTGGTTATTTGTTGTTTATTCACCATAACTAGTGAACAAGATGATTATCTTCAATCTATTAGTGTGAAATTAAATGAATAAAAATTATTTGTATTTGTGTTATGTGAAAAAAAAAATCTAAAAGACAAAAAATGACAGATATATTATTGACACTTTATGCAAACATATGAATGAAAAATATATAGAATAGTTAGATGTTTGAAAAATAAGTAATTCAAAAATTATCGTTTGAATTAATAATTCTGTTGATAATTCGATAGGCATACAATTGATAAAATATGAAACTACCAAAAAGATCTAGGAACATTTAGAAAGATTATATATGTAATCTAATTTTACATTTCCTCTATTTATTTGTTGGATATGAATTCAAATTATGTTTGTCTCTTATTTTTCGCCAGTTCTATGTCTTATTCTACTTATCTTCATTGATAATTTTATGTCAACTTCTATCTCTCTTTTCTTAATGATTTTAATTTTGTGTCTTTCTCTTCTTCTCTCTTTCCAATACTTTTATTTTTATGTCTTCTACTATTTCTTCTTCTTTAAGCATATACCTTCTTCTTTTTTTCATCATATTTTATTTTTTAAGCATACATCTTTCTTTTCTATTCATAATGAATCTCATAATGTCTCCAAATTTGAATTTGTTCACATTGATTATTTCTTAGATGATACGTATAGTTTTCATACAAATATTGGTGCTTTGATTTTTTATTGTCATGCTCTTTTCTCTTCCCCTACGGCTACTCTAACACCTTATGAGATTGTGGATTCTCCTCTCCCATGTTATTCTAGTGTTTTCCAGGTTACGATTAAGGAATTTTTTGCTTTACATAAAACTAATACTTGGTATTTGGTACTTCGATTAAATGGTATAAAACTTGATTGGTTGTTAAAGGATTTTTTCAATAGTATGATGTATTGTGACAACAAGAGTGCTTTTCAGATTGCTCATAACTCTGTCTTTCATGAAAGGGTCAAGCATACTGAGATTAATTGTCACCACACTCATCATCACTTTCAATATAAGATTCTTATTTTGTCTTTTGTTCATTTTTCCAAATAGATTGCAAAATTGTTTGCCAAAGTCACACCCATTTCCGTGTTTTCGATTTTTGGTTGGTAAACTCTAAATACTTATTGCAACCGTATGATGAGTTTGTGGAGAGATGTTAGAAGTTATTAATATAGTTATTATATATTTAGTTCTCATATATTTATTTATTTAGTTATTATATATCTTATTTATTTAGTAAGAATCAAACTCAGGAGCTCACGTCCTGGCCAACTAGGCTAGGCACCTTGATGAAAGCAAGTTTAACAATTTTCCCAAAGACGGTTTTGAAATCAACGGACCGAAAAAACGGTTTTAGAATCAACGGAGATTCCATCATCCCAGTGCACGAATCTAAACTACAGACAACACAATTTTCAAGGCCAAGAAGAATTTTAAGAAAAGGAACCATTTACAAAGGATCCTTAATAGATAAGCCTCTTTTAGTAGACAATCATTGTCAACAACATGACAAAAATCACTACAGGATACAATAATATATGAAGAAACATGAGTGGAAGACTCTCGAGTGATTACCAAAAATGGAGAAAAAGATCAAATGGCTTCACATCAATCATTGCACACAGTTTTCAAATAGCAAAAGGATATCCAGACTAGAAGTGAGACCAAAATTAGGATTTATCATCAAATCTTCTCATAAATCAGATTGAATTTTGAACATAATCAAGAAGACTAGGTATTCAGCTGCTTCCATGGCCTTATGAAGCAGCTGGTTAGGGACATTTTCCCCAATAAAACCGAAAAATGATCAGACAATATACATTTTTTCCACTCTCTTCTCCAGTTATATGCTCATATCTGAGAACAACAAAGAAATAACTCAATTGATAGTATCTGTTTTGTGTTTTTTGCGATAAAAAATATGAACATGTGTAATAATTTTTTTAACTACTATTCTACCATCGTATCAGAAAAGGTCAGAAATGCACCTAATAAGCATCGTCTCCTAATTTCCAAACAGCTACATCAATGGAAAAGGAGCCATTGTTACTTTTACTACTATTAGCTGGCTTCAGAAACTGATGAACCAACAGATGAATGTGTAGGAACTCTCTGCTGCATCCGCTGATTTCTTGATTAAAGAACGAGATGATAGAAGGCTGAGCTTCAGAAGTATAAGGACTATGCACTTCCAGTGATTGAGTAATAACAGTTGAGTAGAGTCTCTTTCTTTTCTTTTGAATCTGACTAGTTTCAGCAAACCATCGAAGGGGGTGTTTTGTAATGGGCCCCTGTCCTTACAGCCTGCTAAGAGAGTTTCCATTGAATTGAGCTGCAAAATGAAGTTCCATCTTCAGTCTAAATCTCTGGAGAAAAAACACAAAAGCAAAGTACTTGGTTGGTCATTGGGAAAACAGACAAAATTTTGGTTCATGACAGAGTGAAAAAGAAAGGAAATTCAAGTTTTCTTATCTTTCTAACCATTATTTTGGCAACGAAAATGAAGAACAGGGGAAAGAAGGAGTTTAAGTGAAATGATGGTGACAAGTGCACAATCTACTTGAACGTCCATATATCACATCCCTACATTATTTTAGTAATAATCAAAAGAATATTACCTAAAAACCACTTACATTCAGAAGTCATGGAAGAGCATCAGAGCATCATCAAGCTTCATTAGGGATGCTTGTAGGAGTATCGCTAATCGCACATCTCTTTCCCTTAGTGCCCCAACATGTTTGTCTCTCCGTAGCTGTAGAATGTTGCACAAGTATCCATAATGCTCTCTTAAGATGTGTAATAAAAGCAACAATAATGGCTGAAATAAGATGGAAGAGATTGCAAAACTTTTTAGCTGTCCATATTATACAAACCTCAATTATTCGTATACTCAAATTTAAGGCAGCATGATACATCTCATCAAGAATATGTCTCCAAAATGTGTCCTTTTTCACCTTCCACAACATGAACTGTGATTGTCTAGATTCATTTAAAACAATTTTCTGCAAGAATGACAGAAGAATATCATAAGCATGCACCAAATGATAATAACAAACAAATTTATTAATGCAGTAAACAATTTATAACTTTGATCACTGAGTGGTAGAAGTTCAGTAGCTAAAACATCTGAGATGTTCATTGCTTTTCTCACAAGGACTATATATATACTAAAGACCACTGCATATGGAAGACATTCATAGATATCAAAATGATGAATCCTAGTAAAAAATGTTCCTATTCTCTTCTCCCAGGGGTGGAAGTTTTTGGTGTTGGAGGAGAGAGATTATTCTGAATATTTCCCAGAAATTTGGTGGCATTCATTGCCATTTGAGCAGCAGATTGCAGATAGCTACAACAAAGACAACCAAATCAGCCCTGCAATAACCTTTCCCCTTTTTTTTCTCCCTTATACATTTTTGTCCTATATCTGTGAGAAGTGAATGCTGAAGATTGTACAGTCCAGTTTAACTATTCATTCTTTGAGTAAAGAAAAATTACCCTTCCTATCCTTAATAAAATAAATTGCTCAATTTACAACATTTAATTTCAATACAATCCTGAAGTAGTTTAAAATTTAAATGTATAACAGAACTTTGTATAGACACCTAAGCAGAACTGAGTTGCAGAAAATTCTTCATTTTGTTTTTCTTAAACATTCCAGTTGGGTGTAAAACTCCATGTCTAAAAATTGTTTTGAAAAGTAATGTTTTAACTCTGGTTTTTCCGAAAATGAATATTTGGTAGGAAGATTACTCTTATCAACAGTCACACCTCACCATGGAAATGAGGGTGACTGAATTACGTTACCTTTCCATCTATTTATAGAATGAGTTTTATCCTGAGAGAGAAATAAGGAAAAGAACTTTTCTTCTCTGGAAACTTTTGTCTTTTCTTATTCCTCTAAAATTCTTAATCTTCAGTACAAAACTCTTTCTTTCCAACAGCAAGAAAATAATCACCACTTTAATACCGTTGGACCTGCACTTGACATAACCATAGCACTAAACAATCTCACAATGCCAATTTTGAGAAAATACCAAATTAGCTGCTCATCACCATATCATAACTTTAATGATTCAAAACCTTAATCCTATACTTGGTTTTGAGAGCTTAACATTCACAAAAACAGGTTTTTGTAACCCTTAATCTAGGGAAGCATCACATCCGAAGTCAACTGTAATCCCTCTGGAGTTGAACTTCTTGAACCCTCTGTAATGAGTCATGACTTTGACTTGAGCATTGTTGTGAGATTTGGATTATGTTAGGGATATATTAGTATGTCATGCAAATAGCAGGGGTACTAATATCAAAACATTACAAAATGAGATATTCTAAATATAAGGCTTAATTTTGAAAAATCATTAGAGAATATTTCTACAATTCTAAAAGATATTGACTCATGCAATGCAATGTAGGAGGTGCACTGCATTATTTTTACATTCTTGGTTTGGTCACAATACGTGGTAGTAAATTCAGAGACTTGAAGCCAGAGGCTGAGAAAATAGAAGGTAACAAATAATTACAGAAACTAGAACCACTCACAACATTTATTTATTTTTGCCTTGATGAAAAATATAAGTTTTGTCTTGAAAGGGAAAATAAAAAAGAAAAAAAAGAGGGAAAAACAGAAAAGAAAAAAGAAAGCCATGACTACTCTCTGCTGCTAATTAACTTTTTGGTTCAGAAACCAAGTTGAGCTTAAATGAGAACTTTCTTAAATTTGGTTTAAGAGCGGTTATTTAATAATTTCAGAGGGTGTTCACTTAGACAATTTTAGGTGTTTGAGGACTTTGTGTGATCTAAATATTTAAGAACCATCCAGAATTCATCATACATGAATTTTCTGATTTCTGAGTCGACGCTTCAAGAGGTAATTTTTTTGGTGTTTTAGATTAGAAATGGACAATTTTTTTGCTAATTATACACTGATCTGACACGACTTATTTCCCTGTGGCCTTGATCAAGTTCAAGCCACTCAAGCGTCAAGTTAGGATGAAGTAAATATGTGTTTGAAGGCAAGATATAAACCAATGGTGACATTTGCCCGCCCTGCCATGGTTCAGACACCCTCCTTCCGGACTGTTTCAATGTCTAGGGCACTTTTGTGCGAAAATTACATTTCCCTTTTTTTTGGAAAAATACCACCTTTCAAGCTTGCTCAGGACCAAGATTGGAAAATTTTCTCAAAATATTTCAAGAAATTTGAAGTTCTTTTGGTGGAAAGACAAGGTGGTGTATTGATCCGCTAGCTTCAGCATAGCATTGAGGTGATCCACTAAGAACAACAAGATGTTGCATCGAGGATGTGAAAGAAGAATGTAAATATTGATTCATATAAGACTATTGGGAATAGGTGTGTTTGGATCAGGTAAAACTACATACATTCTTTTTATATTTAGTGGATTTTATCTGTGGTCAATTGACTCATGGTTTTTACATCTGCAAATGTTTTGGTTAACCCATAAGTAGTTTTTCACATATATCATGTATCTCTTGGTGTGGGTTGTTCCTTATAGTTTTAATTATTACTAACTCAATTAAAATAATCTTGAATCAATTAGGAACTAAAAGAACTTGAGAAAACTTTAAATTAAACATTAAAAGCTCGAACTACCCATTCACTCTACACTAGGTAGTTTTGTGACTCAAGAACAAACTTTCATAATTGTTTAATCTCACTATTACTTAAGACTCTGAGGCAGCCCACATGTTTAATGACCACATAAATACAGTGGCTTTTTTAATTGATAAAATCGAAGTGTTGTTACTATAATATATTGAATTAGATGAATAAATTTATTCTTTGCCCTTGTCAACTTTTTTTGGGAGATAAATGCCAATTGAGTGCCAAAAAGGAAATACCAATATATCAATAAAACAGAATGTTGTTATATCATTTTCCTCTTTATTTTGAATCAAATTACTAGACCTTATTGGCATAGAAATTGGTGTTAAGTGCTTCATATACCAATGCAGTAAGGTGATCATTGTACTAATAAATAATAAATAAATAAATAAGTAAAATGATAGTTTCAGTAAAATTCAATGGATACCTCCATATGCAAGCACTCATCCTTCCATAGCTTATGAAGAATCTTGGCTGCTTCCTTCTTTTCAATAAATGTTGTATCTGAAATCTAAACATGTTATCAAGTCAGCTAGCCATTTCTTTTAAGAACATTTTCTTTCAAACTAAAGGCTGCAGTATGAAATATCTAGAGACTGACAATACTAACTTGTTTTTCTTCCAATCTTTATAAAAAGTTACGCATTGCAAACTAAAATGTACAACATTATTACCATCCAACAAGATCAACATCAAGCATAGAACACACCTCAAGTTTTGACAACATAGACATGATTTCATTTGGACCAAACATTAAACCAGCACTGTCATTTTGATGAAAACAAAAATTACATCAACAAAAAGGATGAAGAGGATATTCCCTATAAACAAGGATAATAAATCATCCATAGATTTTGTGTTTCTTGCAATAACAATTCTAAAATTCCATGAAGTTAGAGTTTTGAGCTCCAAGAAGGTGGGGTTTGATAATCTCCAAATTCTGATTTGTGGAACTTACAGAGGTCTATCTAAAATCCTGTCTATTCTTCACCGACCAGATTGTCTTCATCTGTGTTTTACCAATGTCCTCAATAAAATATTGAAGTTTTGGCATTTGATGAAATTATATGCTAGATGTGTGTCAGTAGTATTTGACAAAATGGTACGACATCTAAAGTTTTCCTATACTTTGTTACCTTACAGGGCTGGCTTTTCCTATTCTTTGGTCACTTTGCCATCTGAATCTCATCATCATTCAAAACTTTGACAAAAGATTAAAAAGAAACAGAAACATGAAGCTATCCTCTCATTCATATATAAAAGTGCAACCAAATTCTTCTCCCATTTATTATATTTTTTATAAGGTCTAATAATGAAGATGAATCTTCAAGATCTATTGAAAAAAGAAAAAATAAAATAAAATAAAATAATGAAATCCTAAATTACTCTATTAAGGGCATTTAGGTAATTTTGCAGTTATTAGGTTTTTCCCATGTAATTAGTCAATAGTTGGTATTTGATTTTTACATAGAACTTGAAAAGTTAAAGATTTCGCTCAAAAAGAAGTATCGAAACTTCCTATTTTTAAAATTAATTATTTTTTACAAAAGTTTCTACTCGAGTTTTTAAAATCTAGAAGTCTTCTTTATTAAAAACTTTATAATAATCTTTTTTTTTATAAAGTAATTTCCAATTCTAAAAAGAAATTTTTTGTTCCTTTTATGTTTTTAAAAGATTTTTAGGATTTTTTAAAGCCTATAAATAAGACTAATTTGTGTCAAAAGAAGTATACGATTGATGATCAATAATATATATACCTTGCAATTTTTAATGGTGAAACTCTATTACTTTTCTTCTAGGTAAGACTTCTAGAATGCCTTAGTGAGACTCTAAGGTTTTCTCTCTTCTTCATTTTTTTTCCCACTATTTTATTTATTCTCTATTGTTATAATTTGAGAGGTCTCAAAGTTCATCGATTTTAGCATTTTGGATTGGTACCATGCAATATGCAAAATATACTACTCTAAAAGCTCAAAAAAATTTAAATAAGCTAAAAAATTAATATAATAAACTTTTAGTAATATAACATTGTTTAAGTAGTATAAAAATACACAATTGGATTAGTTTATGATGTTATTGAGAATGAAAAACGTTTTTATTTAATCACTTCATACTAAATTTGATTAATTATAATCTTTAAAATTAATCATAACCTTTGATTTAACATTGCTATTAAGTAATTGTTAGTTAGCTAATATTGTTTTATTTTAAAAACAATAAATTTAAATTCATATCACTAATATAATTGTATTTAAATAAATTATAATTAATTTTATAAAAAAATAATCAAATTAAAATCTTATATAGTTTTAGTTTCTATTATTAGTCCATTTTCATTGTATTGATCATGATCCAATCACCCAATGCCCATCACCTAGTCTATGATGCAATTGCCCAATAATAATAAGAATATCCATATCTTGTTAAAGCATTACTATACCTATTTTTATATTCAATATAATTTTTAATAATTGTTATATAATGAAATCATAGCTTATTAAACAAAAATTATTTTATTTTCAATAAATGAAATATGAAAATAATAAAAAGGAATTTGCTTTTTATAACAAGTAGTACTTTGAAAATTTTAAAATATATTGTCAAGTGTTAAAAAATGCAACTATTCTTAAACAATGAATCATTTTTGAAAAAGTAACTTTATTTTTTCTTATTGAATATACTTAACATAAAACAATTATAAAAAGTTAGAATTTTTATTATTTTATTTTTATTTGAATTAGTGTATTTAAAAAATGAATATGTCATTACGATATCCAACTTTTAATTTTTATTTTTTATATCAATATCCATACCTTATTTATTTCATAAAAACTCAAATTCTCATGAAAACCCAAATTTCCGATAAATACCATTAGCCATTTATAGTAAAACCTCGATAAATAAATGTTTGATAAATTAATAATCTCAATTAAATAATAAAATCTTGTGGTTCCAACTTGGGCCAATGTATTAAATTAATAATCTTACTAAATGAATAAGATAATAATTTTTTTTTAAAAAAACCTTAGGGATTCAAGGAAATATAAATTAATAATTGATGAAGTCCATAACAAAATAGCAAACAAAAATTTAAAATATAGTATTGAGTAGCTTCTTACAACTTATATTTTTCTCAATTCAATTCTTTCTTGGAACCACCACATATTTGGAACATCTTTATCTTCTAGGGTATTAAATTTTGGCATCAAATCTCTTCATATTAAAATTCTTTCTATCATTAATAACCATCTCTTTCTTTTTAGAGTGTCTTAGATTTCTATGTGTTAACTTTTGGTCACATCTATTATTTTTGGATTTAAGTCATACATGTATTAATATTGTTAAGTAGAAACATAGTAATCTCTCCAAATTAATAAATATTCATTTATTGATAAATCATTACATTATTCATTTCTCAATAATCAATAACCCTGCAAAGATAATAATTTCTCTTAGTCCTATTTTATATGGGTTTTATTGTAATGTCCATCTAAATTTCCATCAAATAGCCATTGCCAATTTAAGCCAAAATGCCTAATGATACAAATTCCCACCAAACAGGTTCCCATCAAATACCCATTTACCCATTTAAGCCCAAAAACCCTTCAAATGACAATTAACTATTATTGCACAAATACCCATTTCCTACTTCATCTCTTGAGTTGAAGTGTGAGATGTATGAATGAGTAGTAGCAAAGAGGATCCCAAAGGCATGCTACTCCTCTCTCTCCTTCCAATCATCTCCATTTTCATGCCTCTTTCCTCTCTTCTCCACTACTCTTCTCTCATTCTTAACCTAAGTGCTTAGAAGCAAACAAAGGTTCCAAAAAAGAATCACGCCATCACCAATTTTAGCACGTCTCGGAGTTGTCTTAGAGTCCATCACATGAATCGTCCCAAGACAATCATCTCTAAGTTGGCCGATTTAGCTATTGATTCAACAAAATACTGAACTCAGTATCTGTATTGTATCAAACATGCAACTAAGGAGTGGATCAATTTACCCAAGCATGAGTTCCAAGAGTCCCAATAATCAAGATGTTACTTCAACATATTTGGAGGAAATTTTTGTATCAAGACAATCTCAATAAGAGCGCAACATAAAACTCAATAACCAACGAGATGAAATAGTGAGACGATTTGAAAGAAGTCAAGAAAAACAATCTATTGAAGAAGGAGGTGGGAGATATCACTATGAACAATTACCTAATAATGTACATGAAAAACGAGGTAATGTAATGATGGCTAATTGACTTGGAGGATAATAGGAGACATCCATTGTAATATAGACATGAAGATGCTCACAAACTTCAAGCAAGATCAGGCTATAACAAAAAAAGGGTATGCCTTGAAGTTGTAGAATTATGAGGAAAATTAAATCCTAAGGCTTTTCTTGATTGGCTTATGATAATGATAGACTACTTTAATTGTGGTGCTATGCCCACGAATATCAATGTTCATTTTGTGAAGGCAAAATTAAAAGGAGTAGTGCGTTTATGGTGACATAGTATTGAAGATTAACTTTACAAAATCAACCAATGGCTTATAAACACATGAAATGAGATGAAATTGAAGATTAAAGAATGTTTCCTCTGAATTGATCATGAACAGCTATTGAATAGTGAAGTGTTTAATCTCAAACAAGGTAATAGATCAATTGAAAAATGCCCCAAAGAATTTCATGATTTGAGTAATTGAAATCAAGGGAAAGTAAGGCTCAGATTGTTACTCACTATAAAGTTGGACTTTGAATGGAAATCCAACTTGAGATGGTGACTGCACCAACTTAACACCATAAATTATGCCCATCAACTAGCCCTTAAAATTGAAAAAGTACTTAATTTTTGGACTTCTAGGCATTTAGGATCATAAAGTGAGAGGAGTTTCTCTAATCGGACAAGTAAACCCCTAAGAACACCAAATACCAACACTACTCATCATGCCAGTGGTGGAGGCAACAATTATCTTTGAATGCGACTAGGGGACAGGTTAATAAGGGAAAAACTCTCATGGGTGTTGCTGAAAAAAGGGTTGGCACAGCTCCATTATGCTTTGAGTGTGGAGGGAAGGGTCATTATGATGTTGTTTGTACAATCAAAGGGTTACACTTCTGCATTGAAAAACTAGAACCTGAACACAAAGCTGATCAAAAGGAAGCTTAGAGCCACAACAAAATGCAACTTGGAGAACTAACATCCATTGGTTACTCCAATAGCAAAAGTGGAAGAGGATTAGGACAGAAGTAACATCTTCCATGCTCATATTTCATGCCAAGGAAGACTATGCACTTCAATTATTGATTATTGATGAACTAGTTCAAATATAGTTTCACAAGAACTTGTGAATGATTCTCATAAAAAGCCTATACTTTCTTATTACACACACATACACATATATATGTATATATATTGCATATCCTGCATTTTCAATGGTGAGACTCCACTGCTTTCTTATAGGTAAGATTCCTAAAAAGCCTTAGTAAGACTCTAGGATTTCTTTTCTCTAATGTTTTATTTATTTATTTCCCGCTTGTCTTGTTTCCCTCCTCAAATCCTCAAAGATTGAAGCCCTAGCCCACCTACTGAATTCTAGACAACCATCCTAGGGTTGTCCTACATCATCTAGTTATTATTGCAATGCGTGTACCACAGTCATTAGTGGAGAGATAAAGTAGTGCAGTTCAGTCAATGCATGTATTTTTGTGAAAAGGTAACCATCATAAGTTTTCTTATACTTACTGGATTTCCTGTAATTGGTCATTACCTTAGTAGTTTCAAGTGGGCAACAACTCTTTGAAAGTAACCTGAATATCCTATGAGCCTCCCTCCCATATCTTTTTAACACCATAGATTCCACCTGCAGCATAAGAAAAGCAGTTTGATCTCTATCTTGGAGAATGAAAGATATCTTAAATTTCTTATATATTTGAGGGTAAAAAGAAAAAAATAAAAATAAAGGAAAAACAAACAAGCAAGAAGACCTCATCATTTTGTGCAAGTTCAATAATTTTCTTCAAATCTGGATAAGAACAGAAATCATGCATCAATTGAGGCCAAAAGGATATATTAATCAGCCAAAGCAGAGATACAGTTAAATATCTTGAGGAAGTTATAGTATCACTTTCCCTTTTTTTTTAAAGAAGAAATAAATTAGATTAAGAAAAGGCTCAAAATGGTACCTATATCATATGTCTCATCTGCTCCTACACCATTGGGATGACAACCCAACTGGACAAGGGACGCTCTGATACGTTCTAAGGTCATACTACAACCTGCTTCACTCTGCATCACTGCTTCAGTAATAGTATTAATTGACAAGAGAACTGCAAATTAGACAATCAAACAGTGAAGTAACAGGTAAGAAGCAGCAAGAGAATACTCTCCTAACTAAACCCAAGTGTGAGCAAAAATAAAATGAAAATACAGAAATTTTGGACAGAAAGCAAATTCTGCCCATAAATGTTTAAATGGATTAAAGGCCCATTTGGCACAGCTATAACTTCTAGTGAAGTGCTTTCTGAAAAGGACTGTATAAATTAAAAGCTTTCTATTTAATATTTCAAAAATATCAAATTCCAAAACCTTTTCCAGAAACCTCTTCTGCAAAAACCTTTTAACAGTCTAAAAGAGTTCTTAGGCAGTTAAAACAGTTCGCCAAACAGGATTAACTGTAAAATGGGAAGCTCAAGAGAGTTATATACAACATAAAGAACATAACAAAAAGGATGTGGTTACTGCACAGTTTGTTTAACTCATTACAAGATCTAAAAAGCTCTTTAAACCTCATAAAGAATCTTCTCTTCCCAGTGGGAGTACCTTAACATGAGTAGCTGAAACAACATCTTTGAAGAGATGATAACTCAAAAGACACTCCATTAAGTATGAACTAAAATTTTGAACCATAGACATCTCAGGCTTAATGGCTGCTAAGGTTTTCTGGAGTTATGGAATGCACCACATTAATCCGTGCCAGTTTGCTCATGGAAGCATGGGCTAGAGGTTTCATCATTTAGTCACTTCCATGAAGGGTGTCTCCTATATTACTTACCGGTTATAATTACCTCTACGTCATGGACTCAAGTCAGCACTTCATATATCATAAATCCGATCTTTCTTTCACTCAAACTGAGCAATCAGTAGTTATGAATTCTATTAGTCACAAGACACTTCATATTTTGCTTAAGTACTACATTAGATTGGGTAGTTGTGTGAGCATTATGCAACAATCTGAATAGTATATCAACACAAGAAACTTAGAACTGAAGGTATTAAGCCATTAAGCAACCATATGACAGAAATAGGTCACCTGAAATTTCTTCTTTGACATTCTTCTCCGCACTTTGAGTTGCCTCCAGCATAGCACTTAAGACGATGGCAGCTCCACTATCCAGCCTAGCTCTCACATTTTCAATGCAGGCCTAGAATGAATACATAGATGACACACAACATTATCTCACACAAAATGATGCAGGAAGCATATTCAGAAACAATGGGTTTAAACTTTGCTCACATAAAACCATTTTACTTGAGACAATGGTTCTTTTTTCTGGCCATATTGTTTTTTAGCACAAAGAAGACAGTTAAAGGAGTTATGCAAACATTAAGCATATTAGTGTCATGTTTTTGTTACTATCTTTTTGCAAATCTCACAAAAGAGAATGAAAGGCTAGTCATAAAATTTGTTAATATAATGAAGGATAAATTCCAATTTATTATGTACTTGATAAACCCATTGAAAAAAGAGAAATTATATCATAAGAAAACAAATTAAGGAAGCAAAGACCTTTTCTACAACATGGCTCAAATTACAATAGGCATATCAAGCATTACTGGCCTCAGCAGACTAAAATATTCCTACTCTATGCTAAATATAGTTTATAGTTCCAAAAGACATTCAATCTATCAAAGTTTAACTTGAGGCATGATAAAATGCAACTGATAAAACTCAGACTTCAACCTGTTAGTCAAAATCTTTGTCAACATCAGCTTGGTCACTTATATGACAACAAAGCAAGCATCTAAATGGAAGGTACCGACATTTCAGCTTCATATTCTCAGTAACCACAAGTTAGTGAGCAAAAGTGTATTCTCTCATTTTTTTGAATTTATAAATACAAAACAGGGGAACCTCAAAGGGTGAAAGCAACCTTATGCCTGAGATGACATACAAGTTCCTTGTAATTAGCCCGCCAAGGAACATCTTTTTCAGAAGCAGCCCCAGATTCTGTATCCAATTTTAAAGCATCTTGCTTGCGCTGTAAAATGATAAAACAGCAAATCAGTCTATATTTTAAATGAGGTTAACGTGAATAACAATCCCATACCAACCTTTTTCCCAATTACAACACCAGGGGGATTGTCAATGCTTTTGTCTCCATTAATGTCACTGCAGGTGTCAGTTATAACTGGAAATCCTTTTGCTTTGCTAGGAGTTGCTTTGGCTATATCACATTGTTCTCCAATCTCTAATTCTTCAACTGCCTTAAATATTAAAGACGAGATAGCACTCAGGTCATGCTTAAATTACAAATTCAAAATTTAGATGACGCAAATTAATGAGCAATGACAGACGATTCAGAAGTGATTCTCAGTTGTATAGAAACTACAAAGATGAGCTATTTTGGACCCCAATCCTCCACCACACCCCTCATCACAGGATGCCTTGCCATCATAACAAAAAGGTGAAGACAATCATGCATGTGCTAAGCCCTGCTAACTCTAACATTAAAAGGGATTTGCAATGTGATATAGGAACCCACTACCCAGTGTCAGTATTGATCTATATATATTCATGTTTGTGGATTTGTGGCTATAGACATTATTATTTTCTGAATAACACATTATCTGGTGGCAGGGAATTGTGGTCAGGATGGGGAATTTCCAAGTTCTATTTCATAAAGCAACCAAAAAAAAAAGGGTTATCTATCAAAAAATAAAAATAACACATGAAGATCATCCATCTAAAGTCATTAATGTAAGATATACATAAATAATAAAGAGTTTAACATGACTATACGAAAGGAAAAGTATGATCTAATCAACTTGACATGAATCGGTAAGTGCCTTGGCAGAGTTAGCATCATGCTTCCTTGCAGGAGTTTTTTCTTCATCTGGGGGTACAAGAAATGGGTCAGGAGCAGGGCAGCGTTCAACATAATGGGCATTCACAAGTTTAGTAAAGCTTCCTCGCAGAGCATCCTGAACTGTGCAATTTCCTAGAGAAAAATATAGGTTAGTTTTCTATAAAATAAATAAAATACTTTGGAACCAAGCATCTCTCAAATGAAAGGAAAATACGATGCCAAAATCACATGACTAGATTCATTGAAAAAGATTTAATTAACTCTCCTAAAACTATTCAAGAACTGTTCATGATTCTATATCAACCACCTAATGTTAAACACATTCTGCAAAGGGAAGGGTGGATATCAAAAGTTCCTCTTGTTCTGCCGCTTCACCTCATAGAGAAGTCAATTGGCTTCTACACCATCTTTAGGAAAACAAAGTCCAAATAAAAAACATAAAAATAAAATAAAGTAAAAAGCCCTCTAAGCAGCCAGAAAAAAGAGAAAGGGGATAAATAGAGGACATTTCCATCATAGTCAACATAATGTATGAATTTGGCACCAGAGTCCAGCAATGAAAGAACTTACTAAACCAGAGTCCAAATGAAGTTCTACATGAATGGAGGTGTGTTTTGTGAATTGCACCACAAGACATGGGAATTTCAATCCACCTCTTCAATTTAGTGGTATTTAGCAGGCAAAAACACAAGAAAAAAAATTAGATTACTATATACTGTTTCAACTTATCTCTGAACATTAATTTCATTTAGGTTCCAATCAGTTTCCAGGTAGCACAAAGTTTTAGTCTGCCCAGCACGGCAGTGTTCTTCCCCTGGAATGGTAATAATTAGTTGGGATATTTGTCCTAATTAAGAATTCGAGCTTTTCTCTAACCTATTGAGGTTTTTCTCTGCACTCTGTTCGACTCAAACTCATCTTCAAGCATTAAGTTCTCCATTATCAAATGGAACTCTATCTCATATTTCATTTTAGTTGGGTTACATTTGAAGCAGTACCATTTTCCATAACCCACTTAAGCATGCTAGCTGAAAAGGGTCTTTGGATATTGGATCCTGAATTCCAAAATTCAGTTCTATTCCACCAAATCTGCAAAATCACATTGAATTGATGAGTTCAAACCTAACCAAATTGATAAGTTTCTTCTAACCCTATTTGGGAGAGCTTCCTAAATGCTAAAAACAGCATTTAAATCACAAAAGCAACTTTTAAGAATGTTTCAATAAAACTCTTAAATGTGGGCCCCATGTAACATAACTTGATTTATCTGTGCTTGAGATTAATGAGCCTTTTGCAAAATTGCCCTTATTTTTCACAGAAGTGCTAATAAAATCACAAACCACAATTCAACGTAAAGTGGATAGTGCACAAACTACACTAACTTCTGCTTTTATTTCTACTACTCAATAGCAAAATCTAAAAGCTATTACAAGCAGCACTTAATTTTCATTGACCACAAAATTCCATAGTTCATTTCTTCACAGTGCTGATTCAACATCATTCTCAGTTCATAACACAACCAATACAAGGATAACCCCAATTAAAAAATGCTCTAACATATTTGAAATGTTAAAATTCCAGTGAAATATAGTTGTAGCAAACATGGTCAACAAAATACATGCAAAACAGACACCAAAAGGCTCACCTTCATTTTGATTTGATGGTACCCTGTCTAGAATCTGTTGCAAAGTAAGCCAACCGTGTTTAAGAAAAGCTTCAAAAAGTTCCTCGCACTGCCAAACCAATGATAAAACTAGTATAAAAAACCTATGAGTGCATGCAGTCAACAAGGTTTCATGCTAAAACTTAAATAACTTACTTCTTTATCAAGTTCTTCGGACACGATTGCCAATAACTTGGGAAACCTCATGCGGTGAAGGATGTTATCAAACAACAACATGTATTGAGTTACAACTACAGGCCCTTCTCCACAACCACCTATATATATAATTATCAATAGTTATTACCATGAAATTATCTTTACTCTCCATTGTTTTCAGAAAAAGCACAAGAAAAGACGAAGATTTTGTATTATGCTTGCTCTAGTGAGTAGTGATACTACTTCTTGGGACCGAACAACAAAAAATCTCACCCTTTTCTTGGGTTGCAGAGAAAATATAGGGAAGGAATTATATCAAAATTTTGGATTTTAAGCTGGAAAAGAAAAAACTCACTCAACTTAGCTAAATGGTTTTACTAGGCTCAGTTAAAGGCCATTTTCCCCCAAGTTCAGTACCTTGGATTCAAATTCAAACTTTTGATAAAGAAAGTACAACACTTTGCTAGAAACCCTTCTCCATTCCCATATGAAAACAAGAAACATGCTTGAAAACTTATCATTGTTCTATCAGAACCCTGCATTTTGAAACTATAAAAAACTGCATTTACATTTTACAGCAAGTTTTCCAATCAGCCAAAAGGACATTACAAAGCCTTCAACTACCACCACCCTAAAACCAAAAAAAACTGTAATACCTTCATGTTCCATAGCAAATGCCTGAACACAATTATGTTGGATTAAGACTTTCAGATAAGTCTTCACTTGTTGAGGAGAGAGCTTGGTGGTTCGCACTATGTCATCGAGTGCTAGAGTCCCTTTGCGAAGAAGACAATCACATACTTTCTGCAATCGTAAAATTGAAGAGTTCATAGTTAAGATTTGTAAAAAAATTTGAAAATTGTACGAGAATATGAAATTCGAACTTCCTTTTCCACTTTCCCACTGTTTCTCAGCAACCAAAAAGACTGTTAGAGTCGTGTGTGCATGTGTAAGTATAAAGCGAGAGTTACAGCGGCGTGATCGCCGAAGTCGGTGGAGATGAGATGGACGGCGAGCTTGATTCCGTACTCCGGCGTCATCGTCGCCGGCGATAGATTCGGGTACCCCTGAGTCCTGACTGCCTTACTACCATCGCCAGCGGCCGATAAGAGGGCAAAGTTTTGCCAAGTCAGATATAAAATTTTGCAATGTTCACGCCACGTCATCTACCACATCACGCATTAATCAAAATCTATTTTTTAGAACAATTTTCAAATAGTAAACCAAATTCAAATTTATACTTGAAACTTAAAAAAAATTCATTGTCTTAGTTAGAACTTATAATCCATTTTATCCATAAAGTTCACTGTTTTAAAAAATATTGGAAAAAGTGAGATTTAATTCATTAATATAAAAATATATTTTTTTAAAAATTCCAAAACTTTTAAATTATTATTATCTTTATTTATTTAAAAATAATTTGAAATATATTTACTTTTACTATACATCTAATCATTGTTTTTACTTTTTATATCATTCAAAATTAGACTCCTTTATAGAAAGAACATTTTTACTAAAAATATATAAAAATAGTGTGAACACACTTTTACTAAAAAAATATACAATTTACATGCTAAATAATTTCTAAAAAAATAGTACAAACCTTAAAATAAAATTATAAAACTACTAAAATATCAATGAATCGTAAATGGGCTTCCCTCTAAATATATTCATCAATATAAACCATCATTTTTTTAGATAAATAAATTTATCAATTATATACCAAATCAACATCTAAATAATGTTTTTTAAATATTTTATCGTGTTTTTGGAAGAATCATCTGTTAAGCATTTATTTAAAAGTACTATATATAATTTTTTATTTTTTAAAAATATTTTTTAAATTTTATCAAATATCTATTTTTTTTTAAATAATATCAAACGGACTATTAGATGTAGATGTTTTTTTTAAACGTACACATATATTTTTAAGTCATAACAAATCACACAAGATAATTTTTAAAATTTAACCATGAAAATATTTTTAAAATTTTTATAATCACCTATTTATTAATGTTCCTCTATAAAACGTGATTTTTTTTTTAATGTTTTTTAAAATTGTACCAAATGTTTGGTTTTTCTTAAAGAACGATTTTAAAAAATTTTTTTTTTTTAGAGTTGTTTTTTAAATGGACACTTTTAAAAGGAATCTGAAACCACTATCAATCTAATATTTTTTTTAAGGGAGAATTACCCTTGTAGGCTACGGAAACATATTACCAGGAAGGGTGGGTATATTTAACAATTCTTTTTTAAGGATAGAGTGAAATTATGATAATTTTTTCAAATGCCTTATTTTGTTTAAATACCAATACTACCTTAATAAGTGAAAAACAACATAAAAAAAAATAATAAAATATATTCTTTAACCCAACAATAGCTTGTTGGCAATGAAGAAGAAAAAAGGGAACGAGGAAAAAACTCCAACACTTTATGTTATAATCTAAAACTGTCTCCACAAAGCTTGTATTTTTGTGTGAATCTAGCAAGAAATCCATTAAAGGTAAGATTTTTTTTTTTAAAATGCCAAAAAAAAAACAAAAATATGCTAGTTTATGCAAATAAATAAATAATTTAAAATTTGGATTGAAGGAACGAAATGTTAATAATTTTAACCGTGTATATCTAAAATATTAGATTTGAAATATTGAAGGAGGTTTTGAGAAATAAATTAAATTTTTTGTGTAAAATGTTATTTAAATTTTCTTTTTGAATTTTTTATATTATTTTGGTCATATTGAAGATGTGTTTTTATTTTTAATTTATTTTCCGGGTGAGTTGTTTGATATGATTATTTTTTATTTCCATTGAAAAGGTTTGCACTTTAATTTTGTTGTTGAGACTTGTTTGACATGACAGAAAAAAAAAATTTCTCAATTGTTTCATGGTTGTTTGGAACCACTTTGTTTGGATATTTATGAACATCTGAAAATTATAATTAACTGAAACATATTTTATATAATAAAGAACAATATTTGTTGTATTTATATTGTAATTGTAGTGTATTTTTATTGTACATTTTATATTTTTATATAAAAAAAACACACAATTGCCCAGTTTCATAAAAATTTTGAAATTTTCAAAATTTTACTTTGTTGTAATGTATTGTAATGTTATTGTATTTATATTGTAATTGTAGTGTATTTTTATTGTACATTTATATTTTTATATAAAAAATTAATTTTATAGATTTTTTTTATACATCATTGGATTACCATCAACAACTTCATGTATTGAAATTACAACAGTGTATTTTTGTTATCTTTTTATAATTTTGGCTTGCAAGGATGTTTTATGATAGGAATACAATATGATAGCCTAGAAATGCTAGTTCAGTAAAAAAAACGAATTCAATATTCTGTCATTTTGGTATATTGTAATGTATCGTAATATTGATATTTTTCCATTGTAACTATATTGCATTTGTATTGTACTCATACTTTATAATTGTCAAGAAAAAAGATGTACTTCTCAATTGGTAAATGGACTTGAGAAATTCAGGGTTTCATAAGTATTATCAAATCTACCCACCATTTTTAGTAATTTTTTTTTCCTAAGGTAATTCTCCCTTTTTTTTAATGTCTAATATTAGAGTTGGTTTTTGTCTTAAAAAAAATAAATTATATATGTTAGTCTTATCCCAGGCATGTAAAAAGGGCTGGATGGTAAAGAAAGCCTCTCAAGGCTGGGCCTGGGCCGTTGAAAGATCTGGGCAGCCGTCGCATTTGAGATTTTGGCCCAATGCTTACGTGGAGGTCCGAGGGCATGCACTCCCATTTTTTCTCGAGTTATCTTTCCGGGACTGCATGGTTAACGGATAGGATTTGATACCCTAAAATTTTCCCAAATGCAACTTTCTAAGAGCTTCAACATGACTCTCAGATACATTTAGGTTTTGATTTTGTTACGTCTGTTTCCACTTGGACTTCTCCATTGCTAAAAGCCATAGCTGAAAGTTATCTCAAACAGGCCTTTCAATCTCTCTTTTAAAAATGAAAAATTGATAGCATAGTACGTAAGCTGTGCTATGGCTTTCACATACTCTGCTGGGGTTGGGGTTCATTTTTCCCCAAAAAAACACTCTTCCTCTTGGTATATAAAGTTGTGAGAATTATCAATTTATGTGGCAACCCGCTTCCAACGGTATACATATTGTCTATTTTGGATCCCGTGAACCCACTTTAAAACGGGTCTACAAAGTTAAAAGTTTATACCTATATAACTTTAGAAACTTTTCCCTGATCGAATTATATCATAATTTACTTGTATGCTTCAATGCAATGTGTGAGAAGCTCTTATCCAAAGTCCCTTTTTGGAAGGTACTGAGAGGAGGAGTATTCCTACTTTGCTTGACTTGAATATATCATCTCTCTGTCAAGAACAAGGTACTGGCAACATTAGGCATATCTTGACACCTAAGTCTTAAAGCTCTTCCTTATCTATATAGGTGGCGGATCAGTTTGGAAACCAGTCAAAACTTTTTTATATTCTATGCAACAGGAACGTTAGGTTTGGTTGGTTGTGTAAATTACCCTTTCCTCGTAATTTCTACAGCATGGATTCTGCTCCTCTGTTGTTGGAAGTGATCAGCCACCATATCCCTGTGTGTGCCAAATGTTTGAAATTTTGTTGCTGCATGTATTCTTCTCTTTGAACGAGGCATAAAACTCAAATAAAGAATAAAAATGTTTGTGGAATTCAAAAGCAGACAGCAATGTGGTGGTTGAAAAGAGATAACCACAAATCTTATAGGTTGGATAGCTAGAAGGCATCATTGTTGGTATGTTCAATACAGCATATCTAACAAAAGCCTGATGAATTTGACTCTGGCTGCCGGAAAGGGATTAATTTTAGTTCTTATTATTTTGTTGAAGAGATATATATGTGTATATATATATATATATATATCCTAGCATGGCCCATGGACCTTGTTTGTAGCCCGGGATTCTTCCTCTCTGCTGCTTTGCTCCTTTCTTTTTTTCCTTTTGTTTAATAGAAAGTGAGAGGTGATGAACTGTACTTTTCAATGTGGTCTGCATATGTCAACTGTTTTTTTCCTTCTTTTTTTGGTCCCTTAGGAATATAGAATAGAATACCAGGGAACAATCAACTGGCTTTTTCTCTTTGTGACACAATATTCTTTTCAAGAACAACCATTAAAGTTTCTACACCAAACAGCATGTGATCTATGTGTAAACCACTCTAGGCTAGAGTCAGAAGCGTTGTTCCGGGACCAAAAATGGCCTAATTTTTACGAATAATCTAATGCAATCAATAGTTTCTAGAGCTTAAGATCGCGACATACCCTTCTATACCATTTCCTTTCCTAAAGAAATGCCCAGATTGTGGGTGCTAGAGGGCCCTTTAGTGGCCTACATCATGTCTCTTTATTGAGGAAAAATGTCTTTATCAGGGCAAAAGATGTGTCTCTGGCCTTTTAGGAGCCTCTCTTGGTGAAACACAATACAGAATTTTACCAATTATAATGCAAGAGTTTGATTGTATTATATCTAAAATCTTGATTTGAAGTTCTTCCTTGTATAAGCTACTTAAATTTCTTGGTAACACTCCGAGTTGTTAAGCTAGTAGACATGACATGTACATATGCTTCTCTATCCACCACTGGCAGGAACGGAATCCTCTTCTCCTGCTCGTGATGACAAATTTGAAATCTGGTTGTAAGATTGATGATCTCGATCTATAACCGACGAAAGAAATTCGGCAAAGTGGAGTACTTCTAGATGAAGTTATAGACCTCTACAAATGGTCACGTCATTTAAAGTATTTAACGGACTGCCGAAGGCGGCGCTCTCGCTGGCTCCTTAATTTGGGAGACTTCAGTGATACAACCTTGAAACAGATCATTCTACCAGATGGGCAGCTGCCCTCTTTTCATGGAAATTACATAATCAATGACTGCTACAAATTATAAAAAGATCGTGTTAGTAATATTTTAACTCAACAAAAAAAAAATATCCTCTACTTGCATACCAAATACAGAAACTCTAGACTTGAGACGGTCATCAAGAGCATGAAAGAATAGATCATCTATATAATAAAAACATCAAATAAATAGAGATAAGGGTAATTAATAGTAGTACTGTTAGTGTTAATCATGCCTGCAAGTTGAGACTAGGCCGAATGTCTATACACTGTCTATAAAGCTAACCTTGGAATGTGACGTTTACATGCCGCCCACCATTTAAAGTACTGTCATGGGCTCAATGCAGGAATTTAATTATGGTGGTATTGTAATTTCGGTGTGAAATAGCCATTAGTTGCATGACATATGTTTGCATGGTTTACGTGACATTTTTGTTTCTTCTTGGAGTTGGAAAATAAAGAAATGGACAAGAAAGTTGGCACTAACATGGTCAAAAAGGTGGGGAGGGAGGGGAGAGTGTGCTTTGTTTAGATGCTGGTGTAAGCCATGAACTGGATTCTCATCTTTCTCAACAAAATTTTAAAAAAATCTGAACTAAAGCAAAAAATCAAAGGACATATATATATATATAGTATAGATCTTTAGGCTTCACTCAAAGCCAAGGTGAGATGACGTTTTCTGAGTTAAAGATTCTCCATTACTTGAACACAATCAAACAAAGAAAGATGGATTCTGATGCATATTTGATTAGGTGGGCTCAAAACAAACTCAAAGAAACAGAGATGGATTCTGATGCAAAATTTGATGCTCTCTTTCTCCAAGTGGGCACACATATTATAGGTAGCCTCACTAACTAAGAAACTTTTCTAGTTGGAGGGCTTGAAAAGCATGTTTGTTTAGAGCTATCCAAAGGTTATTAAGTTCCTTTCTTTGGTGATGTGGTTTAGTGGAGGGTACTTTAGAAATCAGGACCACATATCCTGTCTGGCCTTCAAGGTCTAAGTACTAGGGGTTGGTCTATTAATTCAAGTTGATTGAGCGTCCCTTGCGCCTAACCCCACGTCTATTTCTGGGGCATATTTCCTTCTTTTGCAAGGTCCTCGTACATAGAATATCGCCTTAATTCCTGAGCCATCCATCGCCCATTAATTTTATTGCCAATTCTTTTGACCACCCCATGAATTCTCCTGAATTGGTGGTTAATCTTCCTTCAACTTCTATCATCTTTCTCCTTTTCTTTGAAAAACACTTACTGTTATTATTTTTCTATATTTTCGTGATAGTGCAGTTCAATCAGATGGTGACTGATTTTATGATTTATAGAACATTGCTTTCACATGGAATGAAATAGAACAGGGGCATGCATCTGCGCAGCCTACTTTACCAAAGACCGCTCTATGATAGATGGTGTTACATATCAAATAAATGAACCAAAGAAGAATCACAGATTAAGACAGAGTATCTGGTTTAACAATATGAAAAAGAAAAAGTATATGAGTTTCTAATCTGTGTATATGTGAATTGATTCTACCCAAAAAATACCATGTCACAAAAAAGAAAAAAAGAAAAACACAAGCATACAAGTAGAAAAAAAGTCGATCTTCCTGCATGTGAAGCTTTTACATACTACACGTTTAAATTGTGATGCATTTCCATTAATGGAAGTCTTCCTTTTTCTTTCTGTAATGTTATGGACTCTATACTTCCATACTTGGAAACCACAACAAAAAATCAGTCTCAAATCCTTGACAACAAACTTTTGTTGGGTAATGAAACTTGGCATACACTTTAAACATTTGGGGTATGTCATTTGTTGGCTGCCCACATGGCTCAGGGGTGTAAGTGGGGGTTGGTTCTCAATTTGAGAGTGAGAGGGAGATAGTGGCAGTGGTGACAAAAAGGGTGTCTTGGTGGAGTATCACTACCTTCATTATCAGAGGGATTTAACGTATTAGTATGATAAAGGCTTGAGGAATCCGTACAAGGAGTATACACCGATGGACAGATTGATGTTAACATAAACCAAACCAAAATCTAAGTGAATTTCTCTGAGAAGTATGTGCACAAGATGTGTGTACGGCATGTCCATAAGAAAAGGGAGATGGGTTGTGAGTCATGTGACTGGGTCCTCCCACATGGCCTTCGTAAAGAGAAAAACTTGAAGATTTTTGGTCAGCTAGAGGAAAAAAATCAATGAAATTCACGACCACCATTGAAATATTGGCCACAGCCCACTGTATTATGGAAATCACATTTTTTTTCTGTAGCTTGGGGTCTACCATCGTGAAACAATTGGGTTGAAATTTGGCCATACTGTTTCTGCAGTTCAGAACAACAGTGCCATTTCTTAACCATGAAAAAGAAGATCAACATGGCTAGTTTCGACAATTCTTGTATTTGAATGGCAAGAATAATGTGTGTATTTAATTAGATTTCAGTTCCTGGAAATTTCAAAGGATGTGGGCTGATGTTTAGTCTATTGATTCCCATTGGATTCAATCAAATTAGGGGTTTGACTCCAGGGACATATGAATTATATTTGAAACTTGAAAGCAGGATTAATCTCCTTTTCTTTTTTCTTTCTTTCTTTTTTAAAAAAAAGGGAGAAAAAGCAATCACTGTCAAGAAATATTTGGGAGAATCCTTCATTTTCTGGCCTTTTTGTTGGCATTCCTTTGGAAGGGCATGGGAAAGCTGGTATTTTTGGAGAAATGTTATATTCCTTGTCTCTCTTCTACTACACAAGCACACAAGGACATCCTCAGTAAATCCATCTTCTGCCCACACGAGATATTGTGGGGGGATTGCTGAAATTCAAATTGGATTAGAAAATTTCCAAAATAAAAGTATTGAATATTGCTTTATTTCCCTTTCTTTTTTATTTTTTTTTATTTTATATATTCTTTATTCTCTTCCATGTGTGGCAGACTAGGAATTGTACAATTCCAGTGGTGTAAAAAGCCCTTTCTCGCTCCTCTTCACACTATACTTTTGGGGACTACAAATTCAGTCCCACCCCCCCCTCCTCCCTCATGCCTCATATTCACTTCTCTCTCTCAAACTCTCTCTCCCTCACAAACCAAGGGGTGTTTTTTCCACTGTTATCCAAAGGCCCAAGCTCCTCTGTTTCTCCCCTGCTTCTGTTTATTCCTTGGTGGGAGCTTCTGCAGTTGTTTTCTCTTCCACCTGCAGCCATCATCATGTCCACTGTTGTGTACCAAGGGCTGCAGTCATGCTTGGAGACCCAGCAGGTGGAGCAGAGGACACTGAGGCTCAAATTGGCTTCCCCAAAACCACACTTCTCTCAGTCCGTAGGCTTGTTAGATTCCAACACCAAACAAACTGAAGAGAAATGCCATTATGGGGAAGGTGGCGGCAAGACTAATTCTCCTCTTGACACCCACAACTCCCCAAGCCCTGACTTGGGTGGTTGGAGCTTCATCCATGTTCTCTCCAATGGCTCCCAGGGTCAGAAAGAACCAATGGAGAAACAGTGCTCATATGTTCACCCTCTAGTGAAGAGGTCTGCATCCACCCTCAGTGACAAGAGCTTGGAAATGTGCACTGAAGATTTGGGGAGCGAGACGGGCACACATGTTGTTGAAAACACCATGTTTGCCGTCCCTGCATCGGCTTCTGAGCCTGGAGACTGCCCATCAAGGGAGCTATTACAATCGCGTCAACTTTTGAGAGCTACGAAAGCAAATTCTCAAAATTTTCCGCCCCCCTTGACAACGATAAGTGGATCAAATTCTCTTCAAATTAGGCCCCACCGTGAAGACGGACGATTAGTAATGAAAGCTGTCAAGGCATCTCCAGCACACACGCTTTTCCAGGTAGAACGAAGCGAGGGCCGGCTAAGGCTATGCTTGTTGAAGGATCCAACTAGTAATCTTGACTGGCAAGTAGCCGCCCAGGAAAGTGAAGGCAGCAGTGACGCCAATGAAAGAGAAGAGATTGAAAATGAGGAAGAAAAAGAAGAAGAAGACATTGAAGAAGAAGAAGAAGAAGAAGAAGAAGAAGAAGAAGAAGAGGAAGAGGAGGACGACGAGGAGGAGGACGAGGACGGGGACGAGCAAGATGAGGAAGATGGTGAATTTAACTGGAGTGAGGAGATGGAAGGTAAAAACATGGAAGTTGGGGTTGAAATGGGAATGGAAAAGTATCAAAGGCCCAGCAGATGCAAAGAGGGTGGTGGGCATGGGAGAAAAGGATTGTTAAATTGGGAGCCTTTTTGGGTGACTTCTTCCTAAAGCTTGCCTTTGGATCTCTCTAAATCCAATTCCTACAAACTTTTCTTTGTCCCTTCTCCTTTTTGTCCCCCACTTTTTTCTTTTTTTCTTTTTCAATTTTGGATTCCCCTGTTTCATAAAATATGCTTGTGGTAGGTAGTTATTATAGTTATTTGAATATTCTCTCTCTTTCTGCAAACCTCTTACATTTCCATTAATCCATGTTGACAGAGACACATTTTTCCAATAATAATAATATGGATATTGAAACTATATGTTTATCTGGAATGGAAGATATACTTCATGCCCCAACTTCAACTTCTGCCCATTGGATTCTGCAATGAATTAGACAGCATGTCATGAGTTGTATTCCCATCCCAAAATCTATTCAGTATGGCAATGACAGTTCTAAAAGTGACCTTCCAATATGGGCATGGCATAACTTAAAAAGGGCTGGCTACCTAGCCAGCTCCTCCACCAGAGAAACAAACAAATTTTTTACCCAAACCATCTACTTGATGGATCAAAGATGCTTGGGGAGAAAAACTCAGATTCCGACTTCTTTTTTTCTTCAATCATCGCCGTAACAGATGACATTTCACGTACAACTGGGATCATGACAGAAGTGCTTAGAAGTCTAGAAGGTAGAATCTTGAGACTAAAGGTCCACAATTTTACTAGCAAAAGTTGAAAGTTGAAAGTAGAACAAGAGAAAGATGGCAGAAGCAGCTCCACTTTCTGTAGCCAAAAAAATCGATGACTCCTACTCCCATTGGTGGGTGTTTTGATGGATGTATGGCTGGCTGGAAACAACCCACATTTTCTTCAACCAACCCGCTATTTTCACGTTGAGATTGACCTTCAAATCTACATATATACACACCTCAAGGAAATCAATTTATGTGGCTTGGGGGATACAAATAATTCCTACCTGAGAGCTTAACCATGGCATTAGCCCATGGAGTGGCAGCATCCACGAGGGAATTCGGGCAACAAGTGGGGAGGGGTACATGTGAAAGGTGAATTGTACAAGTACCGTACAGGGGATGGGGTCTAGTGGTCTGCCAGTTCAATCCAAATAATGTTAGCAGCATCCATAGGAGATTCTCGAAATCAACTCCGAACAACAAAGCACAAGGGGGAATATAATTTGTAAGTGCAGGTTGGGTTGTACGAAGCCATACTAAACCACATGTGATATGGTTGTTATCTGGGGCCTTTCCCCACTGCATAAGACCCCACATGTGCCCATCTGCCTCCTCCTTTCTCTTTCAATTTCCCCTCTCTACCATCTATCATCTACTGCTGTTACACACTTACACCCCATGTTTTATCCATGGGGATGACTATTTTCATACCATGATTTGTATGCATCAAAACTGAGAACCCCCTTTTATTTTTATGTCGTTGTGGAAAAAGCAAAGTCCATTGAATTTTAGCATCAGTTGGATATGTCTTGAACCTACTTTGCCTTGATACCTAACCAGGGGCGATTTTAAGTGGAGAGCAAACTAATAATTTTCTTAGAGACTTTCTTATATCAAAGTTCAAAAAAATTTTCTGGGAGGCGTAATAGTGGAATATATATGTCATATTCCCATAAAATCACATCGTGATGGAATGTATCATCTCTATAGTTTGGGGAGTAGTTGGGTGTGTACCATCATCTTATTAAATGTTAACTACTTTTCTTCACACCACCATCTAATCTAAAAGACGTTTCAACCAGATCTGCTTCCCTTCTATCACCTCCATGTCCCCTTTTTCTTTTCTTTTTTTTTTCCTTCTTTTTCCACCGAATTCTATTTCTTTTTCATCAAATAGATACAACTCGAGGGATTGAAGGTTATTTGAGGCCATTGTTCCAAGTCTAAAGATTCTTTCTGACTGCACCACCATTGTTCTAAGTTCGATTGATATAGAATTTGACTTCCACCTACAAAACAAAGACTTTGAGCTTATTTTGACAACAATTTGAGGAAACTTTTCTAGTTTTTCAACATTTGAAAACAACCTGATAAATAAATTTTTTTGAATATTAAACAGTTTTTAAAATTACTGTCAATCGAATTCTTCTTATCCAAGAAAATACTCTAATATAATGTTGGAACTGTCCTTGTAGAGAACACACAAGAATATTCTGAAAAGCAAAATCTTGTGCATTCTCCAAAACCATACTAACTAACTTGATTGTGGGAGGGTCTTTATTGACAACCCCTCCAAGAGTCTTTCTTGTCCTGCAGGTGGAAGTTAAAGCTAAAATTCTTCATAGATTCTTCACCCAAGTCAACTCAACTCTTTTTTAATGGCAATTGCACTGAGTAAGGGTAATATTTAAGATTGAAATCAAAAGAAAAAAAGGGTTTGATAGGCATTAAAGAGAGTGATACATTTAGTTTTTTTTTTCGCTTCTTCTTCTTCTTTTTTTATTTATTTATTTACTTACGGTGGATGGGCATGGTATCACACTAGAACATGGTTAATTTCTTCTGTTTGATTGGTTGGACTTAGTCGGCTAGGTCACCATCCTTAACAAGTACATGCCAAAAATCCCAAAAAGGTAAACGCCCATTTTTAGATTGTATTGGTGAAATTCAAGACTAGTTTTTTTTTTTCCTTTGATTTTTGCTCATAGATCCCACCCCCACTTCAAATTCTTTTAAATTTCATAATCTCTTGTCACGTGGCTTTTCTAAATAGGGTTTCTTCAGATACAACATCACCATTCAGACCCTCAAATATATAACAATCACACCTGAAATATAATGAGGGAATTGAATGTGATGTGAAAATTGAAGGGGTGTTTTTGGTATATATTTTAAGGGTTGGAGAAGGGGATCACATGCAGTAAGAAGGGGGTGGAGGGCAGCTTCTGATCGTGGGGTTTGGGCATCCATTCATTAGGAAAAGCCAGATAAGATGATGGGTTCTGGGCTTTGTCAACATGCATGCACATTCATCATTGTGTCTCCAAGAGGTGGTTTTTTAATTCTTCATTCCTCCTCCTTCCTATCAGTTTGTTTCTCTTCCTTCTCATTTAATTCCCATTACCCTTCAAATTTCAACAACTCCATCATGGGTTTCTTCTAAATTTTGCTGCACTTCCAATGTTTTTGGTTGTTCAGCCCGGCCATGTCTTTAATTAAAGCTAGAAATGACATTGAAACAACTGAAAATGCAAGACTATCAGACAAGTTTTTGGGGGAAAGGCCTTATATACACTCTAGCTGATAAGTGATCACAACTCCATTTATAGAGGTGACACCTCTAGAGTAGAAATTTCATTTTGTTCTAGTTTTGAAAATTTTGAATATGATGATACGAAGAGAAATTAATATGACTAACCTGTTTTTGAAAGTTATATAAACACAAACTGAACAACAACCAAGAGGGTCAGACATGAATAATACATGCCTTTAGAAAAAAGCATACAAAACCCCCTTTTTTGACATGTCTGTTGCTTTCTCAAGATATTTTCATGGCTGCCAAGTGTCAAAAATGAACTAAGAGTTGGAAAAATTGACTATACATACGTAATGTGGATAATTTTATACAGAAATAGTATAAAATATTCTGAAAACTCCATCATGTTTCATGAGATTACTCACTCATTTCTTCTTTTTGTTAAGTGGGATGGCATAAAGGATGAGTGGTGCTGCACCATCTGTTAAAATCATGCAAGTAGGGTTCATGGATGGTGAGTATATTTGCAAAAGAGTGGACTCTCATTGGTTCTATGGTCTCTTTTTCACAAAGGAATTGCACAATATTCAGTACGTGGTATTAGGTTTACTTCATTTATGCTAAAGGCTCTAATCCAAGGCTCCACTATCTTCTTGCCATAAAGGAAAAGCCATTATACAAGTGCTTATTCACAAAACATCTTTCCCCCCTCTCTTCATGCATAAGCAACTAATCCAAAATAGAAACTGCAACAAAAAATATATAGATGAGAAGGAAAAAAACAAAAACAAAAAATGAAAAAAGCAAATAAAAAGGGTTGAATATTTGAGAATATATGCTGTGGAATGGATGTTCTAGGAAATGAAAAAAATGGAAAGGGTGATCAGTTTGAGGGAGTAAATGGCTCCCATATGCTGGGGATGGTATAGTCAAGCAATAATGCAATTGGGTTGAAGTTGAAGGGGAGTGATCACTGCATAAAGCTCTTGGAATTAAAAAATTAGGGGTGGGGGTGGTGGTGGGGAAAAAAGGAAGAGGTTGTGGTTAGTGGGTCTACCAATGGCATCACCACCAAAAGGGTGCACCATTCTCACAGAAAGCAACCCATTATCTACTCGTAGACCCACCATTCTTGTCCGCCCCAAACCTTGGACACCAATAATACGACCCCAAAAGCACCCAAAACCATTGACTCTTCCCTTCTTATCCATCCAAACTAATTCTATATAAACCATACAATATTTTATGGAATTTCCACACTATTAAACAGATAAGTCTTGTTCTTTATTAGATCATACTGTTCATCCCTTTTGAAAATTTTTGTTTTATACATATTCAAATGAAATTGGACCGACCAATTAAAAGTTTTCTTTTTTAAAGGACTTTTAGTAAAAAGCTTTTTTTTTTAGAATTTTTTTTTTTAAGAAAATCGTGTTTTTTTAAAAGCATTATAAATGATTTTTTAAAAATTTTAAAATTTAAAAAATATTGTGAAAGTGAAATATGTAAATAAATAGGAAGGAAGTAGCGAAAATGAATGGAATTGTGCATATTTGTGGCTGTGAAATGGTACGGTCACATCATATATGACTTTAACGTAAACGTGCTGAACTCCACATACATCAAATGAACCTCCTTCATTCCATCCAAAAATAGTTTTCAATGGTATTCATCCATCTCAAATTCCACTAATTGTTCCTATTCATAGATGTGGCGTAAGTTTTTCATGATGCATGCATTATTTGATTAATCTAAGAATTGGGTTGAATCAAAGTACTGTTTGGAAGAAGAGAGAGTTAACACATTAAAGAAAAGAAAAAGGGGGGAGAGATTAGGGAAGAAGCAAAGGGAGAGACAGGGCGGTGTGAGAGAGATTAGGGAAGAAGGAAAGGGAGACAAGGAGGTGTGAGGCATGGAAAGTGTACGTAAAGTTGCTTTTCAATAATGACCACTGGAATGGCATGTGCTTATCCTTTCAAAATTTTTGGTGATGGGTGTGGAGGACATGAAACACTTGTTCTTTAGGCGTCCTCTTAATGAGGTTGTGATGTAGGACAGAGAAAGAGATGGCTCTCTCTCTCTCTCTATTAATAGGATTTTGGGAGAGAGAGAGGGAGAGGGAGAGGGAGGGAGGGAGGTTTGTACTTTTGGGAAAGAAAATTAAAGAGTGGGCACTGGAAAATCATGTTGTATGGACATAAAAGGAAAACAAGAAAGGCAGAAAGCCATGCCCACTTCACCATTGAACTCAAATCATGAGAACGATGGAAGGGATATTCTTGGTATCCATCCTCAACCCTAAGCCCGACTACCATGTATCTTGCCTCTTAAGCAAATTTCTTTTCTTTTGCTTCCTTCACATCAACTCAAAACCAAAAGGAACAAATAAATAGACAAGAACCAGCATACCAAAAGAGGAAGTAAGAAAAATTTACAAGTTTGGTACACAATTCTCTCTTTTTTTTTTTAGGGTCTTTTTCCAAATTGATTAAGACTAAAAAAAAAAGTAGTCTTGTGGATAATTTTTTAATTTTGTCAAAAATGATTTGTCTTGATATTTCAACCATAGAAGAAGGGTTTTGTAGAAGGCTGTAAACATGTGAAATAATTCCTATAATACATATAAGGAAAAGTGCATCTCCCTGAAACTGAATCTCTTTGCCTGATATTTTGCTTTACACTTTATAATAATGTTGATCTCCCAGAATCCAACTCTTTCACATCGAGGTTTCTCTTTTCACTACAAAAGAGGAAAAAGAGACCCCCCCCCCCCCCCACCCCCACCCCCACCCCCCCCACAAATTTTTCTTCATGACATTTGATTTCTTCTTATCATTCGGATTTAGCCACGTGAGCAAGCAAGCAAACATTTGTCTTCCCTCTCCTTTTGGTTTATTAGACCAACTCCTTGCTTTGATTGCCATGCTCAAGTTCCAAAACGAAGAAAGTTAAACCCATTTCCCCTTGTCCTTTCTTTTAAATTTTCACACCAACCAAGCAAGTTAACGAAATTGGCGGTTTATTAGGTTGAATTTGTCGGTGGAACAAAAGGAATTCTGTGCAGAGATTCTGGTGATCCTTTTGAGATATTAAATAGTGGGAAGACGGGAAGACAGGCATTAAGGCCTGTACATGCATTGGGAAACATAACGACAATTCGTGGTGGCCATAAACAAAACCCAGATGACCAAAACACCTCCATGTTCCTCCACAACACGCATTAATCATTCTCACTAAGCCCATGTTTCTTTTGACTTCCACAAAATACAGCGCACAAAAAGAGAAAAGCGAGTGAACAAGATATTGCAGGTATTAAACTTGTCTCAGGGTTGAGCTGGACAGCTAACTGTGGATTAATCAGCAGCCGCGCTATGGATGTTACAATCAGACACTTCTGTATATGATTCAAACATCACAATCAGAATTCTACTATAATGTTACATATGTAGCTCAGGGTAACTGATTTCAATCAAGAAGGGGGAGTGTGCCCTAGAATTTTGGACCCAAGTGGAGTTCTGTAGGCCGAAGTCATGATACCTACTAATGTTTTTCCATTATACTTCTGTGGCCAATTCAATCCATATAGTTTACATACTTCTTTTGTTTAATCAAGCATGTATTCTGTTAGTTAATTTTTACCTAATTGACAAGCTAAAAAATGTCTATAGTATGGACTGTTTTCAGATATAGCTATTAGTCCATTGAAGATCACAATAAATCACCAAATCAAATATAATGAAAATTTCCTACTAAATGACGCATCCCAACTCTGTTATGTTAGAAAGGCCAAACCCAAGAACAAAGCATGGTTCTAAGCTCTAACCATCAGTAGGCAAAGCCGGCCCAATTGTCAAGCAGCATATTTTACATTTTCCAAGGCCCAAAAACTCCTTGATCCTTGAATATCTAAAGTTGGATTCAAGACAGAAACATTGTACTCAATAAAAAGAAAAGAGTTCAATACAAAACACATGCATGGAATGAAATTTAAAGATGAGACATCAATTGGAGAGATTGATGCATTAGACTTTGCCAAATACTAAACCAGGATATTTTACATTTTCCAAGGCCCAAAAACTCCTTGATCCTTGAATATCTAAAGTTGGATTCAAGACAGAAACATTGTACTCAATAAAAAGAAAAGAGTTCAATGCAAAACACATGCATGGAATGAAATTTAAAGATGAGACATCAATTGGAGAGATTGATGCATTAGACTTTGCCAAATACTAAACCATTTTAGGTTTCCAAGAAAAGAAAGTCAATTGGATAATAAAACCTAAGATGAGAAACATACCATGCTTATCAGGAATGCCAATCCACCAATCTACAGAACAAACTTCTGTAGGCTTCATTTGCTTCAACAAAAATCTTGAAAAGGGTGAGTTTTGTGTAACTGAAATTATGTTGTTCAACAAGCAATCCTATTTAAGAATTTTACACAATGAGAGATGAGAAAGAGATGGAGAATTGGCCTACTACTTCCTGAAAAGCAGAATACTCACACTTTGAAGAATTTTGTGGTATCTTGTACATATCATCAGCAGATTTCTTGTTTGGAAGCATGAAGATGATTGATATTCTCAAACCAGTTGCCAAATCAACTATTTTTCTAACATCAAGGCATCTGTAGAAACAGCAACAACCAGTCTGGTTGGCGAAACATTGCAATGCAACGCTATTACACCTCTTTCTATGTATTAGAGTCAAAACTTCACACATAAAATCTCAAAAGGCATGTTTTTTTTCTCTTTTTTTTAATCATTTCATATCCCACAATAAAATACATGAGCATAGCCAATAAAAGGAAAAGGGGAAAAAACTCATACATAGATACTGTTCAGGTGACAATGCCTGGATGCCACAAGCACCAAATACAAAGGCAGGGCAATTGCAGTTCCTTCTATTCATGCATATATGGGCTAGGCAGCCACTATATTATTAGACACCATTTTCATAAAAAAGGCAGAGCTACATACATTGATACTCTTGACAGGAAAACATTTTTTTCCTTTTAAGCACCAGTATAGATACACATTTGTATACTCATTTTCCTGGGAATGCAAATCTTAACCGCTCTCTTGGCTGATTTAGAATCTGATCCTTTGGAGATGCTGTCTTCCCTCCAACACCTGCCTGGCGCAACAATTCTGCAACATGCAGCTCCATTGTCATGCTCCCAAAAAAATGTTAAGATATAAAGTCAAGCAACCTTTTAAAAAGACCAGTTCAAACAAAATCACAATAGTAACAAAAACCTAAGCAACAAGGCATCATTCTCCCAGTTTGACACAAATACAAGCCAAAACTATTTTTCAGACAATATTTTGTCAAACTAATATATTGTTTTTAAATTTCATTCTAAGTAACCTGTATATTTTAGAGATTTAAGCTTCTGTGTTTAAGAATAGCATAACTAATCTATTTTCAAATCTGTAATGGACCGGTATTCTGTGTTATCACAACTGATGCCATCTAATGGGCTAACCTGTATATTTCAGAGATCTAAGCTTCTGTGTTTAAGAATAGCATAAACTAATCTATTTTCAAATCTGTAATGGACCGGTATTCTGTGTTATCACAACTGATGCCATCTAATGGGCTAGCACACAAATCCATATCACATGGCAAGGACTTTGAAGAGCAATCCATCCTGATTTGACTCAAGTGTCCAGAACTAGTACAAAGTAAATTTAACCACAATCAACTGGAGTAGAACAAGAAGATGAACGCTCAGGAATATGTCATTACAGCATATGCAGCAGCAAATATAAGGAACCATCAATTCTTCCTAAACGTAGTGAATCATTTCACCATCCACTGTTGTTTGCACTATAATGAAAAATTCTCACTGTCTAATCCTTCCAAGATATAATTTCAGATACAAAAACAAAGAGGATTGCACTTTCTCTAATCCCATGGTATGAAGATGGAGGACGGGAACCTGATGCTTTTACTGATTTCCACAGGCAAGCTTACCTAAGCCAAGTCTTAAAATTTGCTAAAACTTTGGCAAAGGTCATAACATGTATCTATAATACAAGACAGAAGGGAAAAAATGGTGAGAATAATTCAATTGGAGCAACTTTGAGCTGAGAGATATTCTATTATGAGGCCATCAATGCAATTGTTGAATGCCAGTGCATCTGGCCCAGATGAATCCTCATATCAAGAAAAACCTCGTATCTTTTGATTCCAGAAGCCTCAAGCATGGTTCTGAAGACCATTCAAGGCAGCAGAATCCTCTTGGTTTACTATTTTTAAATCCCAACTCAAGGGCACTACTGATTTTGGTTTGAGTTGTCCTCCTAAGCACACAGGATTACAACAAGCTTTCCTTTCAACCCAATCTGCTGCATATGCCACAGTGGGCAAAGAGTTTTCTTGGTTCCAGCTGATCATTTAGCAATTTGTAGCAGGAGCTCCCAGCTGCCATATCTAATAGAGTCCACTTATGTAGAAGAATTAAAAACCCTTTTACAACAGCATTACACGTTTCTATACAAATTTACAAGTTTATGTTTTAGAAAAATTTGTACTTCCCTGGACTAAAATCAAGCAAGGTGAATCTAAAATGGACTACAGTAGTGGTCCAATAGAAACAAAAGCACATGGTTATGCCATTTAAATCTTAAAAAGCATATGGAGAAAAGGTGTAACTTGCCTCGTTTCTTCTCAAGCTCTTGATCAAGCTCTTCTTTCCATTTTCTTCGTCTCTCAGAGAAGTTTGTGCTGCCAGAAGATCATGTTTAGTTCTCAGCATATAGAAGGGGAAAAATACATGATTAATTCAGGGAATATAATGATCGAACAAATATCAACATCAGTAAACAAACCTTAAACTGACTGGTTCCTGCTGGGCATCAAGAAGAAGCTCTTTCCATTCACTCAGCTGAGGCGACTGAATTTCCTTCAAAGTTCTATCACTTATAGTGCCAACATTTAATCCACGTTTTGTATGATTTGCAGAGTTGGAAATACAGGCAGCATCAACAGCAGCTGACAGCCTTCTGGTAGGGGTTCGATTTGGTGACCTGCTTTTAGGTGGTAAGTTCAAAAAATTTGTAACATTTTCATGTGATTTCCCAACAGCACTTGGAGGACCAGCTGCATTCAATGTGGTGTTGTAAAATTCTTCATATAGTGGCGTTTGAAGCTTCTTCAAATCTAAGGCCTGCAGTAATTTACAGAGCAAGTGAAAATTGCAAGATTTCTACCTTACAAGATCTCCGATGCAAGATATGACCCATAAAGATTAAGAACCAATAATATGATAATATCATCATGTAATGCAAGGAAGATTTATATGAAAGAAAAGCATACCTTTTCATCTAGAAAGGCTCTAATTTTTGACTCTGTAACTTCATCATCCTCATCTCCAACTAATGGCCCACATGGAAATGTGAAGTCATTCTCCCTCTCATTAGATGCTCTAGGGCTGCCAGCAGGCTTACTAATGGTTTGGTGAGAGGATAAGTTCGCTCCGCTCTTAGTCAACTCTGGACTCTCATCAAATTTGCATGGCCAATCATCAGTGGGCTCACACATAGGGTTAAAACTCTAGTACAAAAAGGCAAATATACCAATTAGTCACTAAATTTCTTTTATAAATTAGAATATCTGATCCACATGAGGAATGTGAAAACGGTTAGTTACCTTATTTAGATGATCAGAAAGAATGGCTGAACCGAACTTTACTGATTGATGAACTATAAAATCGTCTTTATCATCAATCTGACACATGTCATCATCACAACTGTTTGCTCCCCAAAGGGGTCCAGTTCCTGAAAACTTCTCAGGGTATACAGTTGAGCATCTCACACTACCCATGTTACAAACATTATTTGAGCTTGTGCAGTTTGACCTTCTGATTACTGGGTTTGGGCTGCAGCATTAATATTGCCTCTAGGGTGATCAGAGGCAAATAATAATAAAAATGTTGAGAAGTCTCAAAACCATCAAATGAAAATGCTTACAAGCTCTTAAGGTCTGTCTCAGATGTTGCCATCATGTTTCCAGAATTTTCCTGATGAATGTAAAAATTAATAAAATTAGCCTAAGACCTGTCAAAGAAGAAAGAAAGGACTTGACAAATATAGCATATAACAATTATACCAACCATAACTGAAGTTTGAAACACTGGATGAGGTTCCTGATACTCCCCAGATACAAATGGATGCTACATATGATTAGCAAAAACAGGATAATTAGTAAAAGTTTGATTACTTAATATCATGCACATTATTAGTGGCAAGGGAATGCTGAACTCCAAGATAGTGCATATCTATGAATTATTGAAGCTTAATCAATAAAGAATTAATATGGGAAAATAACGTAGAATTCAGAATTACCTGCAGCAATTCTGAAGCAGCAGGCCTCAAGTTTGGTTCCCTGCCACCACAATACGACACAAAAGATTTAGAGACGAAAAAGGGTAAATAGCAGAAAATCTAGGTAAACACTGTGTGTGTGTGTGTGTGAACAGACTGCAACTAAAGATCAAGCTTTGTTTTTGGGTATTTTTGACATTAAAACACCCAGTTTTACCCCATATGCATGGCATGCATCTGGGATTTTTCATAAGTCCTTGTGCCCCATGAGGGATGAGTGCATGGCATTTTTTATCGTTATATATATGCAAGCATGCATATGTGCATGTGTGTGTGTGTGTGTGTGTGTGTGATAGGCTCTTTCCAGCCAAAAAAATAATGTGGAAATGAAGGAAACCAAGAAACTACGATATCGTGGATGTACTTTTGTAAACATTTCAATAGAAAATCTTTGCCTCTGCAGTAAGATGCTCTGGAATTGGAGGATGAGATTTAGTCGTCCCTATATGGAAGAGAGCAGCAACCTGAAATAAATAACTGTTGTTAGTTTGCAAAGCATGGAGAAGCATCATGCAAAGTTCAGAAAATTTCACTCAAACCAGATAAAGAGATAGAATTAGTAGGAATTTGAGATAAGAAAAAGTGGTCTTAAGTTGGTACCTCCTGATATTGCTGGCTCCAAGGAGGTTTTCCTGTAGCCATCTCAATAACAGTACATCCAACACTCCATATATCAGCAGAGCTGTAAAATATATGTCCAAATTAATGAGCTCCAAAGAACAAAAGATAAGGAGCAGAAAGAATAACTTTTTATTTCATTGGAGATAGGAGTCAAAGCAGATTCTGTACAAGATCATTGATAAACATCCAAATGGGAATTTAGAATAGGAACTTTCCGAAAACCTTTCTTATTCTGCTAAGCCTCTGGTCCTTTCTTTTCTTTTTTTCTTTCTTTTTTTTGCTTCCATTTGGTAACTCACTAGATAAATACATGTGAAACAGCACCTCACAAGAACTTAGAAACCCCACTGTTCTTTGAGCCTTCCAATAATTATTTCAACAATTTCAACCTTACATTTGAACTAAAGGAAACAAATATGCATGCAAATTTCAACTAAAACTCTGAATAAACACAAACTAAGCTAAAAGGTAAATATAAACAACCCAAAAGAATATCCTTAAAAGTTAGTTTCCATGTTGTTACACTTTTTTAAATTCTCAATTGACCAGGTTCTATTGTCTGAATAAAAATTTAAATGTTAGCTCAGGTATAAATTCTTTTGTAATTTTCATTGCTAAAGCATACCACAAAATCACAAATGATACATAAATATAATAATAATTGTCTAAACTAGTACAACCTATCGTTAAGTCTTAATAATTTTTATGTTAAAGATTGGGAAGGTTTTCTTTGGAGAGAAAAGATACTGAGTTGAAAAGATTTTTTTTTTTTATTCAACTTGATTTTTCCACTACATAAAACTCTAATTTATAGAGTTACAAGATACATAAAACAGAAGTCAGAGATAACTTATTGGCTAACCTGAAATCTAGGAACAGAAAAATAAATTTTAAAATAAACAACTTGATCAAATAAGATAGTTGTCTAACAAACAAATCTAATATGATCTTTTATTAAATAACACAAATTTAAACTAACTAAAAAACGTAATCTTTCAACACTCCCCCCCCTCTCTCAAGCTAGTGAATAGATATATCTGTCATTCCCAATTTGTCTATCAAATCTTCAAAACTTTGTTTGGACAACCCTTTGTTGAGTGTATCTCCTATTTGTTGCGTGGTTGGTACATAAGTCATGCAGGTCACTTTATTTTCAATTTTTTTTTTTTGATAAGTAAAAGCAATTGTATTAAGAAAGCTTGATGTACTCCATTATCAATTTTTTCCTCAATGAAATGCTTATCCACTTCTGCATGCTTTGTGCGGTCATGGTGAACTGGGTTGTGGGTGATGCCAATCGCAACTTTGTTATCACAAAAGAACTTCATAGGTTTCACACTTGGTATCTTGAGTTCTTCCAACAATCTTTGAAGCCAAATCAGCTCACATGTTCCTTGTGCTAGTGCTCTATATTCAGCTTTTGCACTACTCTAGGCCACAACATTCTACTTTTGCTCCTCCATGTGACTAGATTTCTCCATACAAAAGTGCAGTATCCTGTTGTTAACTTTCTATCATCAACAAAACCTGCCCAGTCTGCATCTATATGGGCCTCCACACCTCTCTTCTCATTTTTGCCAAAGAATAGCCCTTTTCCAGGTGTAGTCTTTAGATATTTCAATATTCCATGCATAGCATCCAAATGTTCTTGAAACAGGTCATGCATATACTGACTAAATAAACTCATTGCAAAAGCAATGTCAGGTCTTGTATGAGGCAAGGTATATTAGTTTTCCAACCAATCTCTAGTATCTCCCCCGATCTACTAGATTACCTGCCTTCATTCTTAACTTACCATTCCATTCTATAGGTGTCTCAGATGGTTTGCAACCAAGCATGTCTATTTCCTTCAATAAGTCAATTATATATTTCTTTTGGGATATAGAACTCCCTTTTTATTGTTCTAGCCACTTCCATGCCCAAGAAGTACTGTAGTTGACCTAGATCCTTGATCTCAAATTCTCGTGCTAAAAATCCTTTTGGTCGTGCTAATTCCTCTAAGTCATCTCCCATAAGGATAATATCATCTACATACACCATTAGAACGGACACTTTCCCATTTTGAGAGTACTTGAAGAATAATGTATGATCTGCCTAGCCCTGGTTGGACCCATATTTCTTTACAAACTTTGTGAAGCGATCAAACCAAGCTCATGATGATTGTTTTAGCCCATAAAGAGATTTCTTCAACCTACGTACTTTTCTACCTCCATAACCCCCATCAAATCTAGAGGGTAAGTCCATATACACTTCCTTATCAAGTTCCTTATTAAGGAAAGCATTTTTCATGTCCATCTGATGAAGTGGCCAATCGAGGTTTGCAGGTAGTGATAACAATACTCTAAGGGTATTAGGCTTAGCAACTAGAGCGAAGGTCTCACTGTAATCTACACCAAAGGTTTGGGTAAAACCTTTGGCCCCTAATCAAGCCTTGTATATTTCTATGTTGTCATCCAATTTATACTTGATCGTGAACACCCATTTGCAATCCATTGGGTATTTCCCTTTTGGTAGCTCCACAATATCCCAAGTATCATTCTTTTTTAAGGTTTGCATCTCTTCCATAATTACAACTTTCCACTTGGGAATTTTTAGAGCTTCATGAATGCTTGTAGGTGCTTCTGCATCTGTAATTTTTACACTTACAGCCCGATATGGTGAAGACAGGTTGCTGTAGGACAAATAGTTGGATATCATATGCTTCGTATACCTTTCCTAACTGCAATTGGCATGTCCAAGCCATTTTATTGTTGCAATATATCTTCTTGTTGACTGTTTGGAAAACCTGAGACTCCTTCACATTTGGGAGTTGTTTCCGGTTCAGTCTCTTGGCAGTGCTCTTGGAGTGTAACAATAGGTACTTCCTGAGGAGCATGATGTTTTTCCATTCGCGATTAAACACAGCTCAGGTTGGTGATTAAGCCTAGGCGGATTTCTTACTATTTCCAACTCTGGTTCTACATTTTCCATAATTGTCAGTGGCATAATTGACTCAGTTGGAGGTTTGGTGACTTGGTTGAGACTGAAAAAGGAATAGTTGAGAAATCTTCATGTTGACTGTTTGGAAAACCTGAGACTCCTTCACATTTGGGATTTGTTTCCGGTTCAGTCTCTTGGCAGTGCTCTTGGAGTGTAACAACAGGTACTTCCTGAGGAGCATGATGTTTTTCCTTTCACGAATAAACACAGCTCTGGTTGGTGATTAAGCCTAGGCGGATTTCTTCCTATTTCCAACTCTGGTTCTACATTTTCCATAATTGTCAGTGGCATAATTGACTCAGTTGGAGGTTTGGTGACTTGGTTGAGACTGAAAAAGGAATAGTTGAGAAATCCCAAAGACAATCTTCACTTAATTTCTCCTCCTAAAGAGAAGGATTTGGATAGTATGGTTGGTCCTCAAAGAAAGTAGCATCCTTAGTAAAAACAGTTCTCTAGTTTTAGGATAATAGCACTTGTATCCTTTTTGGCATGGTGAATATATGAGGAAAAGGCATTTTGTGGCTCAAGGATCAAGCTTGGTATTAGTGGAGGCATGAACAAAGACAATGCAACCAAAGGTTTTTATGGGAAAATTTTGGATTAATCGTGTGTGAGGATAGGTTTGGAGTAGGATTTGTAAGGGAGTTTGAAATTGAAGAACCTTAGCTGGAAGACGGTTTATAAGATAAGAGGCAGTGCGAATGGCTTCTCCCCAAAATAACTTAGGGACATTATTTGTGAACATTATGGCACGGGTAGCTTCTAGTAGATGTCCATTTTTTTGTTAAGCTATGCCATTTTGTTGTGAGGTTCCGACACAAGTGCTTTGATGAACAATTCCATTATTCTTAAGGTAGGTCCCAAGGATAGAGTTAAAGTATTCACGACCATTATCTATGTGTAGAATTTGTATTTGGGTTTGAAACTGGGTTTTGATCATTTGGTGAAAAATTGGAAGGTAGACTCGGCATCAGGTTTTTCCTCAAGTAAGAAGACCCAACATAGGCGTGTGTGACATCTATAAAGGTGATAAACCATCTAGCTCTTGTGATCTTATTTACTTTTGAAGGTCCCCAAATGTCACTATGAATCATTGAAAACGGTTTGGACATTCTATAAGGTTAGATGGGATATACAACTCGTGTATGCTTTGCTAATTGACATATCTCACACTAAAATAAATTTAGCTCTTTATTTTGAAATAACGAGGGAAATAGCCTTTTTAGATAAGAGAAGCTAGGATGCCCTAGTCTTTTATGCCATAACATAATCTTGTTTGAAACAAAAATAGAAATCAGAACAGATCCACTACTTAGAGTTTGAGCTTGTTTATTCAAGACTTGTTCTTTAGCACTGCCAATCGTCCTCCTTGAATGCAAATCCTAAAACTCACAATAAGAAGGGAAAAATTTAGCCACACTGCAAATCTCGAGTCAATTTGCTAATTGAAACCAAATTACAACTGAGATTAGGAACATGGAGAACTGAGTGTAGTGTTATATTAGGTGAAATGGACACTGTTCCTTTGCCAACCACAGATGACAGTGATCCATCAGCAATTCAAATCTTAAAAGTCCCAAGGCATAGTGTATAATAAGTGAACAGGTCATGGCTGCCCGTCATGTGGTTGGATGCTCCAAAGCCAATAATCCATGACTTTACTAGTTGCTGATTTTGTGGTTAGGGCAGATGAGAAGCTACCTTTTTGGGCTATGGAACAAGAGGGAGTAGGACTAGGTTGAGTATTGTGTTGTTGGAATTGTGCCTGCATGTTGTTGCAATTCTGCCATTTGTTCAATGGTAAAAACAGAATGTCCTTGTAGCTTATTGTCCTCTACTGTGGCCTGGTATCCTCGTCCATCATCTTGCTTCCTTGGTTGCCAATTTGTTGGTTTCCAATGTAATTTCCAACAATTTTCTCGACTATGGTTAGATCGCTGACAATGATCACACCATACACGATTATTCTGTCAACCTCCATGCTGGTCAGGAGTTGAACGCTGTTCACCAAAATTTGGACGCTGCTCTCCATGAATCGTTCGTTGCTCTCCATAATTTAGACACTGCTCTCCATAGGCTAAACTACTATATTTTGTTACAAGAGCAGCGTTTTGCAGCAAGGATTCGACTGATGGATCCTTAGAGGTTCTGAGTATTACTTGCTTCCTACTTTTTTCCCGTTTAACTTCAGCAAAGGCATCTTGAATCCTTGGCAAGGGTTTTGTTCCCAAATTAAGTCCACAAACCTTATCTAGGTCTTTGTTAAGACCATGGAGAAAAGCAAACAACCTTTCTTTCTCTAGTTTCTTAGTATATCTTACTCTACACTCCAGGCAAACCCCAGTTTTGTCATCAAACAAATCCAACTCCTACCACAAGCCAATCAAGGTATTGTAATAATTTATTACCATTGAATCACCTTGCTTCTTCTCCTTGAGTTCAAATTGTAGTTCAAAGAGTTGAGAAACATTGTCAAGATCTGAGTACATAACCTTGACAGTGTCCCAAATCTCTTTTGCCATCTTGTAAGAGAGATAATTTCGCCCTATTTTAGCTTCCATCGAGTTGACCAACCAAGTCATCATCATGGAATTCTTGGATTCCCATGTGAGATAGCCATGTTCAGTTGCTACTGGTTTTTGAGAGTCTCATGTTAAGTAGCCTAGTTGTCCCTTATTGCAAATGACGAAAAAAACAAATTGGGACCAGTCCAAATAATTGGTCCCATTTAATTTATGTTAGGTAATCTGTAGGGTGTGAGATTCAGCAATATTGTTGGGAGAAACAGAGTTGGATGGTTAGGCAATTGTCTCGGAGGATGCTTTAGATGTTCCATCACGAGCATGGCTAGTCATTGTTGTTTAACCATGGATAATAATTTTTTTTTGAAGGAAATTAGAGAGTGCTTTGATACCATATTGAATTGAAAAGATATTTTTTTATTCATCCTATTTTTTCCACTACATAAAACTCTATTTTATAGAGTTACAAGATATGTAAAACAGAAGCTAGAGATAACCTTTTGGCTAACGTAAAATCTAGGAACAGAAAAATAAATTTAAAAATAAACAATCTGATCAAATAAGATAGTTGCCTAACAAACAAATCTTTTATGATCTTTTATTAAATAACACAAATTTAAACTAACTAAAAAACGTAATCTTTCAACAAAAGAAAGTTATACTAAAAAGAAGATAGAGAAGAAGAGAAAAATCAAGTCCATGATTGATAAAACAAAAAAAATAGAAAAACATATTTGACAACCAAAAAACAATAAACATTTTTCTGCTCTTAAAAATAGAAAATGCAGTTTTTTAACAGAAGAAATTTTAGTTATTTTCACTTGTTTTCTAAGATCTGTTTCAAAAAATAATTATACAAATATGGAGAATGATTAAAAATAAACACTACACATAAAAGTTTTTAAAACATAAAAAATAGACTCAAAACATTTCAAATTCCCAAAACAAACTCTTTTTGTATAAAACATTAGAAAATAGCTTTTAAAAACTATTTTCCAGAACTGTTTTTGGAAATAAAGTTCAAATTTTTAGGTTTTAAAAACCATACGCTTAATTGAGAATTTGTTCTCTACATAAAATTTTGTGATTCAATTCTCAAATGAACTTGTCTCTTTAAATCTTTCAAGTTTCCAACTGCTCCTAAATTTTTTTTCTCTTTAAACTTCTATTTAAAACATCATCCATCCTAGGCAGAAAGCTAGATTAAAACTAAATCAAAGCTTCTAAACAAAAAAAAAAAACTTCGAGAACTTAAAAGAAATTTGTTTGTGAGCTTTGGAAAAAAGAAAAAACAGAACACATTTGAATAATTTTTTATTTTTATATAAAACTTACTGATTGTTCAAAAAGTCACTCTACTTTAAACTTTCCATGTTGTGGAATAATTCTCACTAAAACACTTTTTCTCATCATTAATACTCACTTTACCAAAAAAATTCACTTACATTCTAATTAATTTGTGTTTTCAAGTGCACTCTCCCAGTTTTTAGTTAATTACAAGAAAAAAAATAATTGAAACAAAGACAACATCAATTTCCTAAACCCTAAAAGTAGTCTATTTTTTAACTTTGTTTTCTTTATGTGTTCTCCAAATATTTGTTTCTGATGAGATAAAACTGTTGCAAACTTCACCCTTTAAGAGAACCTTCCATTATTTCCAAATGCAATAAACAGGCATAGGACTCTACTTTCCAAAATTCTCTTACTAACAAAGCTAACACAGACAAGGCAAAATCCAGAAATCCCAAAGATATGAAAAATAGGACCCAAGCCACAATGCAATGAAGAAGAATATGGCTAGTAGATTCCGCATCCTGATATATAAGCAACACCAGTTAAGCAGGATTACCCTCTACTTCATAATAGATATATGGTAATGTTCTTACCCCAAAAACCACATCTGACACAAGAGACACTACTTAGACTGCTAGGATTTCAAACCTTTGAAGTCAAGAAAGAAGGGGAATTCCCTCCCTCCTAACAAAAAAATAAACAAAACATTTACCTATCAGAAAAAATACAAATAAAAATAAAATAAACAAAGGCATTTTTAAGGGAGACAATAAACAAATAAAGAAAAGACCTTTTCTAAAACAATACCTCACAACATTTTTTTTTGATGGATAAAAAGGAATATATAAAAAAGAGACGCTCCAAAAAAGTGCCCCAAAGTATATAGGAAGTATACAAAGGACACGTAAAAGCGCAGGGGCAGTACCTCACAACATTAAGATTACCCTCAATATACCATGGATCCTGCCAGTCTCTAATGGCCCCTGAATACTTTCGAAAGGACACTCCTATCAAGACATTTGAGGGACATAAATGGAAAACATAAATTCTAGGCTTCTTCAAGAAATTTAATAATGTTTTACTTGCACCATTAAGTGCCTGAAAGCTCAATAGGGGATTCTAAAACCATGCTGTGCTACCTTGGATCACAAAACATATGTTAGTATAGCAAACAAGGTTATTTCAATGCTATGCATTTTCCCTCATCAAATAAGTTTTGAACATAAAAAAAATGCTGATCACCACAACCATTTGTAATGCCTTCTTTTAATTACTAGGTGTCACAATGGACAGATCTAGTTTATCCATTTCAAACTAAGAGTTTTAAATAAGTATGAACCATTAAGAATAGAGAAACAAGTAAGCTGTCCATTCCTAATTAAGTCAAGCAAATTTGGTTCCTAAGTATGTTGAGAAAATTTGGATTCATGTGATAATATAGTATCATAAAGTTGCATGATTTTCCTCACAAGCTATGCCAGTCTGGAGAATAACTTCAGGAGCCATCCAATATGGAGTACCCTTCATTGACTTGGCACCAGTCATAGTAGCCTGCGGCAGAATAAAACCTCAATTATGAATATGCTGACAAAAAATGACCTTGAAGAATAAAATTACTTAGATTTAGAATACAACAGTAAATAATGCCTTACCAGCTCAACAACTTTCTTAGATGCACCAAAGTCTGCAAGTTTAATGCATCCCTTATTATCAACCAGGATATTTGCCCCCTGAATGATGCACGTCCATTATGAGATATAGACACAAGTAGAAAACATAAGCATGCACACATATACAAGTAATGGAGTTCCATAATAATACCATTTGCAAGAAAAAAGGAGATACCTTTATGTCCCTATGCATAATACCATTTTTGTGAAGGTATTCCAATCCTAATAATAGCTGTTTTGTATACATTCTTATAACCTGAATATTTAACAAGTTAAGCAAATCAGCATTCTAAACATACAAATCATATAGCTTGAAATGTAAAACTCACTTACAGACTCAGGGAAGGATCCAAATTTTCCTAAGAGTGACGAAATGGATCCTCCCGGCACAAACTCCAACAAAATGTTCAATGACTCATCTTCTCTTGCAGTTCCCAAATATCTCTAAAAAAAGAATGAAGAAGAGGTTAGACAATAAGCAAACATCTCTTCCACAAGGAAACAGGAGATCATACTTACAACAATGTTTGGATGTGAGAGATTCTTCAGAAGCTTCACTTCTTCCTCAAGCTCTCTGATGTGAGCCTATTCCAATTAAAGGATATAACCTCTATCAAATATATTTATAAATAACTGAAACACTATCTACTTAAGAACACAAATTTACAGATTCAATACCACAAGCACAGCAAATCCAAAAGGATGAAGCTTGGTTGTTATTTGAAAGTACATAAAAAATAATCATATTCCATTAAAGGCAAGAAAAGTACTTTAAAAATGAAAATCATTCCACGGGTGTAAAAGAAAATAAATTCTATCGCTACAAAATTCAAGCCAGTCATTAACCCAAGAAACTAAATTCTGTACACCAAAAATATTAATTCTTACCTGCGTTTTTTCTTTTGAAGCACTATTCGCAGCAATTGAAACCTATAACAATAAGCAATACAAATGTCCAAAATTAGTGTCAAAATAATGGCAAAACCACTTTAAAATGCATAAATCGGCTTCCTTTCTCATCCATTTCCTAATCATTTCCTCGAATTTTCACTTTTGAACAACGCTTAGGCTAAACATTAACCTGCTTAATGGCAAGAAGCTCTCCGGAATCAAGATTCATCCCCATATAGACTCGCCCGAATGCGCCACACCCGATTAACTCGCCTTTCCTCCACCGGATCGAAGGCGCCTCATCTTTGGGGATCGGAGGCAACGCACGAACAGACTGTCTTGAAAAGAGTCCGATACCAGATTTGCGAATGCTGGACCATATTTTCTCCACCGGGCCTCCATATCCTCCATCTTCGCCGGATGCTGGTCGAAATACTAGAGATCGGCGAACTGATCCGAATATGTCTTGCATCAGTGTAGTGGATTATCTGGAAGTGTTTGGTTTGCGAGAAAAAATCCTAGGGTTCTCCGAGGTTCGTCTGGTGTGAGTGAAAGAACAGAGAGAGAGAGAGAGAGAGGAAACTCGGAGGAGGGAAGAGAGAGTGGGGTCTTTTTTTCAAAAATAAAAAAATGGTATCTTAAATTGTCAATGGCGTTTTCTTAATACCGGGTACCTCTCGGCCCTTAAACGACGCCGTTTCAATTTGATTGCCTTCTCTAAGTTCAGTTTAATAACGGCTAGTCTAAAAACGCTTGCCTGTTCTAATCGTTCACCTAAAACGACACCGTTTTGATCTCTCTCTCTCTCTCTCTTCCTCTTTTCTTTTTTTCCCTGTTGCTACCGACGCCATTTCTTTCCCTGTTTCAGTTTTTTTTTTTTTTTTTTTACTTTTACAGCCTCTAAAAGCCATCATTTTTACCGTTATTCTATGTTTGAAACTTAAAGAGTACCAAATCAACATAAAAAATTTATTACTTATTAAAAATAAAAGTATAAATAAACAGTATTATAAAAAATAAAAATATTTTTCATTAGATATTTAATTACTTTATTTTTTTATGATATTATTATTAATTCTCATTCCTCTTTGGATTCTTATTCGTTAAACAGACCATTAAATTTGAAATAAAATCATAATTACTATTACTAAAAATTAGTAAGTTAAAAAAAAAAAAAACTCACTCTTAAAAAGAGTTTTAATATTTTTAATATTTGAATGATAAAAATTTTTAAGTATTAAAAATATTAAAACTCTTTTTTATAATCATTGTTAAACCAATTCTTATAATATATTTGATAATAATTATAAAAAGTGTTTTTATTTTTGTTTAATACTTGGAATATAAAATTTTCCAAACATTACAAAGTTTAGAAACACTTCTTAAAATTATTATTAATTTTATAAAAAAAAAACATATAAGCTTCATTGTTTATATATATATTTGTACTAAAAAAAATTCAATTTATTTTTAATAATAAAAAATATTTTATATTTTTTAGTGGACAAATAATTTTCTTCATTTTTTGGGAAACAGCAAAAAGAGTCCAGAAGCAAGTCTTAAATCTTTTATATTTTTAGTTGACAAGTAGAAAAAAAAAAAAGTTAATAAACAAGCCTCAAATCTCCTATTTTCTAATTTACAAATCATTTTCTTTTTCTTTTTGGAGAACAACATAAAGAGTTAAGAAACAAGCCTTAAAATTCAAATTTTCTAGTTGACAAATAATTTTTTCCTTTTTTTTTTTCTTTAGAACAACAAAATAAGTTAACAAACAAGCCTTAAGTCTTTTATTTCCTAGTTGACAAATGATTTCCTTTTTTCTTTTTTCTTTTTTGAAAAATAGTAAAAAATGTTAACAAATAAACCTTAAATATTCTATTTTCTAGTTGACAAATGATTTTTTTTTTTAAAGAATAGAAAAAATAATTAACAAACAAGCCTTAAATCTTCTATTTTCTAATTGACAAATAATTTTCTTTTTTTCTTTTATGTCTACTTGACTTTTGCAATGATCATCATGGGCATCCAAATTAGCCTTAGAATGGGCTTTCATTACCATGGTCCACCATTAAAACCCTAGTCAAAACACTTCCTAATTAATATTTAATATTCTAGGCAGCTTCAAATTTGAATCTGTGCATTTCGAACCTTCACGCTAAGCCCATTGAAGAGGAGACTAGGACTAGGCCCAATCCAGAACCCAACACCCATAACCGCCACAAAAGCCATCAAAGCTGCCGTCAGAGTTTCCGATTCCCAACACGATCCCAATCAGAGTACACTACTCCGAGGAGTCGTGAAAGTTTACTCAACTCTCCGTGTGTCTGCGTCACTCTTAACTAAACCCCGCCGACTCGTCTTCACATGGTTGCTTCCACTGCCTGATTCTCTGCTCCCTTTCCCATTCTCATCAAATTTCACACCTCTGGACCTTGACTTTGTGGAGGGAGATGGGCTTTGATATGGAATCCCTGTTGGAGGCAACGTCAGGGGCCGTTGGAGCTCTGGTCAGCACCACCATCTTGTATCCCCTCGACACTTGTAAGACCAAGTACCAGGCTGAAGTTAGTGGCCATCATCAGCAGAAGTACAGGTTCGTATATTGACCTGTTCGTTGATTTTTGTCATTTTTGCCTTAGTGATTTCGTTTCTTTTTGGTTTGCGCTTGTGGGTCTGTTTTTGGAATTTCAGAGCTTGATAATTTTGCTCAATCTGGCTTTCCCTTCAGAGAAAATTGGGTGTTCTTGTAGTTGGAAAGATTCACTTGCCTATGGAAATGCCCATGTGGATTATCATATCATATGTGGAATTTAATATATTTCTATTAATCTTCAATGAACTTATTCAACACCCACCTTTTTACAGGCATTTATATGCCCATCCTTTGCTGTTGGATTGTTCATTGTTCTTTTATACTTGCGTCAAATAATTCCTTCCGGATTTGCCATGATGAGTTGTTGTGGAATGCCTTAGCGTACTCCCGAGTTCGTAGTTTTGAATCCAAGCTTGTGGGATGGTAAGGACAAGATATATGGCGGAATGTTTTTAAGAACATTTTGTATCCAAGGAAAAAGCAAGTTTGATTTCTTGATCTATCTGGATTTTGGAGTCAAATTGTTTGTTACAAGATTTGTCAGCAGTCAAATGGGGAACTATCCAGGAAAGGAAAATTGCTTCCAAAGGGCTAGTGATTATATTATTATTTTGGCTGATTTTTTGTTTCAGATGTTCAGAATATTTTAAACTATAGAGGGTCTTCTTTGGTTTAGTGGTTTGTTTGTCACCCTTCATGGTTGGACATTTCTCATTTTTGTAACTATTACCTTACACATGTGGCTTATCCCCACATTCTTAATTAATTGCCTCCTAATTGAACACGAGAAGAATAGGTGATACCCCATAGACGATTCTCAAATTAATTTCTTATGCAAAATGCTTCAAGTCTAAATTACTGACTTCTTGAATTGAACTTTTCAATCTATATTCTCCTATTTGACAGCTTAAGGGTGATGGCTGAAAAATCAAATCGATCACTTTATGTTGTTAAGGTGAGAATGATTATACAAATGGATATTTGACATAATTTTGGACTATTGCAGGAACATTTCTGATGTTCTATGGGAGGCAATTTCTACCAACCAAGTTCTTTCATTGTACCAGGGGCTTGGGACAAAGAATCTGCAGTCATTTATTTCCCAGTTTGTCTATTTCTATGGATACAGTTTCTTTAAGAGGTTATATTTGGAGAAAAGTGGAGCAAAAACCATTCGAACAAAGGCAAACCTGATTGTTGCTGCAGCTGCTGGGGCTTGTACTGTCTTAATGACACAGGCGAGTCCTACTTTGATGTGTTCTTTTTGCTTGAATAGAAACATCTTTTCTATGAGCTGCAATTTGAATTGTTTCTTGTGGTGTGATGATATGTGGCATTTTTACCTCTTTTAGCCGATTAACTGAAAAACTTATATTATGACTGTCAAAATATTGTGTGAATGACCGAATTCCTTAGCCTTGAGTTTTGTATATTATATATAGACTTTACAAAGATGCTATACATGGAAAGCAAATAAAAGTAAATAAATCCCCGCATGATTCTATCCCTATACATGTAAACTATAATTTGTCAAATAATATATGCTAACTGTACAGAATAATATATGGAGAAATAAGGAAACAATTGTGGGCTAAAATGAGGAAAGAATTGTGGGCTAAAATAAGGAAAGAAGTGTGGACAGCAAAGCTGTCTTTTGACAGCCCCCCTCAAATTGATGCAGGTTGATCAACAAGCATCAATTTGCTACTTAGCAAGCAATATCGATGATGAGGTAGAGCCTTGGTGAAGATATCAGCAATTTGTAAGTCAGTGAAAATATGTGGAAGAGTGATAACACGAGCTTCAAAGGCTGCACGGATAGAGTGACAGTCCACTTCAATATGCTTTGTGCGCTCATGATAGACAGGATTGGCCGTGATTTGAATAACACTTGTATTATTGGCATGTAGAGGTGTAGGATCGGTCTTAGAAAAAATCTAACTCCGCAAGCAAAGCTCAAAGCCAAATGATTTTAGAATAAGCAAGAGACATCGTCCGGTACTCAGATTCCATAGATGACTTAGAGATTCTGTCTTGCTTCTTACTTTTCACAAACATCTTAAACTAAAACTCCCAACGAAGATAGTTTTTGCCATTGAAACGAACAATAGAATATTCTCCAGACATTACGAAGATAGAAATAGCCTAGGAAACAAAAAAAAACATCGTCAAAGAGCCTAAATCTGATAACAAACCTCCAAATAATCGAAGATCTCCAAGAGCCTAGAAGCGAAGAAACCCAAAGAAAACTCCAAGATCACACCACAGATGTGTTGTCACAACCACCAAAAAAAAAAAAAAAAAAGAACCCAAAAGTTGGGCTAGAGTCCGAGAGCCACTAGGGCTAAATCCGAGAGCCACTAGGGCTAAATCCGAGAGCCCCTAGGGCTAAATCCGAGAGCCCCTAGGGCTAGATCCGAGAGCTGCTAGGGCTAGATCCGAGAGCCGCTAGGGCTAAATCTGAGAGCCCCTAGGGCTAAATCCGAGAAAACCCAAAGAAAAACTAGAAAGCGTTTAAACTCTAGGTTCAAAACACAAGCTCTGATACCATGTCAAAATATTGTGTGAATGACCGAATTCCTTAGCCTTGAGTTTTGTATATTATATATAGACTTTACAAAGATGCTATACATGGAAAGCAAATAAAAGTAAATAAATCCCCGCATGATTCTATCCCTATACATGTAAACTATAATTTGTCAAATAATATATGCTAACTGTACAGAATAATATATGGAGAAATAAGGAAACAATTGTGGGCTAAAATGAGGAAAGAATTGTGGGCTAAAATAAGGAAAGAAGTGTGGACAGCAAAGCTGTCTTTTGACAATGACTGTTTGTAAACACCTGTGGTTAAAACATAACATGCTAACAAGCCTGTCTGGGTTCCATTTATTTCGGTGCTGTTTGAACACCACATTGGAAGACAGTAAAACTCCTTTTTGCTTTCCCTGGAATGAGGAAGAAAAGAAGACTTGTCTTCTAGAGAGATGTAATTACCAGAAAGATCATATGTTGAAATCTACAAACCTTATATATCCAATAAGTCAATCACATGGACTAATTTTAAATTAAAAAATACTATATTTTTTGGTTGGCAAATAGAGATTTTATTAATAAGCGCTGACAGACAAAGGGGGTGCACCCCTGGTATACGGAAGGTATCCAATGGGTGAAAGAAAGGCCAACACAACTTATTGATAGGGTACAAAAGGCCAAGAGAGTGAAAACAAGGAAAAAAGACATTAGAATGATTTTGTTTAATTATTTCTATCTGTTATCCTTATTTACTTCATTTTTGTTATGTAGGTTTCAATCACCATTCCATTTCTCAATGTCGGATGCTCTAATATGTGATCTTACTTTACAGCCCTTGGATACAGCATCCTCAAGGATGCAGACAAGTGCATTTGGGAAATCTAAAGGACTTTGGAAAACTCTTTCAGAGGGCACTTGGAAGGAGGCATTTGATGGTCTTGGCATCTCTCTGCTTCTAACAGCAAACCCCTCTATCCAGGTACTTGCCTATGCATCCTGGTATGAAGCTTGTATGTAACTCACATGGAGGGAGTGGTCTGTATGGTGGGATCCATGTGTTTGATTTTTAGGCTTATAATATCAGCATGAGTATGCTTTTGGCATTTGAGTTTTCAGATAGAGGGAGTAACTGTTGTTGCCCCATCCAATTCATATTCCACTCAAGGATGGCTAACTACCATTACTGTTTCTTACTTCATGAATTTATGATCTTTTTCCTTTCCGGTAAACACGATTCAATTGAGATTTAACTTGCAAGAACTCCTGTGTGGTGCAGTACACGGTCTTTGACCAGCTGAAACTAAGACTTTTGAAGGGGAAGCTGAGCAATAAAACTGGTACAGAATCATCCCCGGAGGCTCTTTCTGCCTTTTCTGCTTTTGTTTTAGGTGCAGTCTCTAAGTGTATTGCCACCACCGTGACATACCCAGCTATCAGGTGGAGACTTTATTCGTACATTCTTCCCTGGCATTTTCATGCATCATTTTAGGGGATAGTTATTTAATCCTTCTTCCTTGTGTAGTCCATGTCCATGACTCATGGGAATGAAGTCTTGTCCTTTTGTTTTCCACAGCATTAGGATTCACAAACTCATTTTTTATATTGGAGTATTCTGTGAAAAATGACATATAAAAAAAATCAATTTCATTGATAAAATTAAAATATGGACTGTGGACAGGTGTAAGGTCATGCTTCAAGCTGCAGAATCAGACGAAGATGGGACGACCAAAGAAGCTCAACCCCGAAAAACAGTGTCAGATACAATCTATTCCATTTGGAAAAGAGAAGGCCTGCTTGGTTTTTTCAAAGGATTAGAGGCCCAGATCCTGAAAACTGTGTTAAGCTCAGCCCTGCTTCTGATGATTAAGGAGAAGATCACAAAGACAACATGGGTCATACTGCTTGCACTTAGAAGGTATCTTATCGTCAACAGGACCAGATTAAAAGCTGCTTGAACGAGTGATGATGATGAAGAAAAATGTCTGCATGGGAACCCTTGTAAATAAAGAGGCTCCATTTGATTTGTTCAAACTGTGGAGCAAGATTGTAGCAAGTGCAATAAGTGTTAGTTGACAACAGACACCAAGTTTAATTTCTCAGTGAGGAAATCCCAGGTAGTAACAAATCAATTCTTTTCTTTTTCCTTTCCTAGTTATCCCTGTTCAATAATAGTATCATGATTTGCAACTCTCCTAGTTTGTTGTAAAATTTTGCCACTTGGCTCATGATTGGATTAATATTAATTTATTTGTTGTCTTCATAAACTGTTCCCTACTCGAGTTATCTCTTTCTTTCTAATAATATTTATACCATTCACATTGATATGCTCTCATAATTCATATCTCTATGTATAGACGATGTCCTTGGTTGCTTCGAACCTTGGGTACGAAGGCAAATGGTGTTGATGTTTGATGTTAGGCAGGGGACATTTGAATTGGATTTTAAGTTCTTCATGATGAACCCAATGTAAAAATTGAAATGGTTCTGAACAGAGAATTCCACCACATTTTAGTAAACTTTCAAGGTCCTCTTTTGCATATTATTTCATTTTATGGTTGTATTCATGTTTTCATAGGTTCCTCTCCTATACCCCTTGTCAATGACGTTGAGACCATAAATGATTCACGGTTGGGAAGAAAAGGAAATTAGATTAGCCCAAAAATGGAATGGCATTTATCAATTTAAGTCATGGTTGACCACACAAACTTAGGCGCAGATCATAAAAACCTGAACAAACTTATAAGCAATCATTTATTTCCATGTGGAAGTGTGAGCAGCTTAACTACGTTGAAGGACTTATGTGGTGGCACGGTGCTCACATGCAAGTATCATGTAGGTGGCTAGTCTTTGCAAAAATTTAAGTATGTGATTTCGTTGGTTGAGAAGTTTCCAAGCAAGAGAATATATATATTTTTTATTTTCCATAATTAAATAAAATTCCTTATGTTCATGGAAACACATACAATGTCTTCTCTTGTTAGGATGAGAAATGCTCAAAAAACTCTCTAATGGGGGCAATTCTCTCTAAGGATAATAATGGAATGTAGGTGATAATGACTATGCCACTTCAAAGGCAAGATTGAGCCCAAGGCAAGAGCAAGGTGTGATGGTGAATCTTTTTAGCACGTGTGTGTAGGTGCAACATCATAAGGTGCGGTTGTGGCAACGAGGCAATGGATGTAGGTCATGGACCATGAAGGGAGCTTGGTACATATAGGCCATGTTATAGCAAGGATGTCGGCAAGAAGGGGCTTGACACACATGGGGTCACCAATATATACATAAGTGGTTGAGTAGCATGTACAGGCTTAACATGATATAGTACTTGGCATTGTTAAAGACCAAACAAGGGCCGTTAAACATTAGGAACATGAAATTTGAAGGCATATGGATGTGACACTTTGACATTAGGGGAAGCTTAGGCAAAGGGTTGTTAACGCATTAAGGAGATGACACTAGACATTGTTGCAAGGCATTTCATATGGGACACATAGCAGGCTAATATATTTTTCAAACACATGACACAAGCTAAGAAAATCTCATGGGATGGGTTAACATGCAATGGTGCAACAACAACTAAAAAGGTAGCATATTCAAGAGAGTGAGTTGTTGAACATGGTACAAATGGCACAAATAGAAGCAAGCGGTGCAACTATTGTGATAGATGGCAAAAACAGGAACATGGAATGCAACTGCTACAACAAGTTACAATGGTTGAAGCCCTTCTCTAACCCATTACCTAGAATATGAGTAACATTAGTGGGTTGATTATATAAAGTATACTTTGCCAAACATTCTCTACATGAACTCACCTAGAAAGGTAGTGTGTCTTGTTGAGAGAAAGCCTAAACATTTCTTATAATTATTTGATAGTTAATACAACTTGGGGTTTTGTCCTCGTAAAAAGTTGTGTTTTGTGCATGGCCACTTATATATCTCATGGGTTTTGTAAAAGGTTGGCTTATAGGGATTCTAAGCACCACAACGCAAAAAAAAATTTGGGATAAGCCTTGTGCTTGTGATGTTGGTATTAGAGCCTCGTTGCGGAGGAAAGTTGGCTAGTGGAGGTGTCATGGAAGCACTATGAGAGCAAGTTTCTCGAATTGAGGCATACATTGGTGAGAGTACCCTTAGTGATTTTGACACCACTCTCTCTACTAAGTGGAGGAGGTTGCCAATGAACTTGATGTTCAAAGGAGCTTACTCGAGGGTCATGACATATTCATTGAGCAAAATATTATTGGGTTCATGATTAATGTCAATGCTATGATGGAAGAATTCCAAGCCAAGACATAGTCGTTTGATGAGAAAGTCATGTTGAAAAGGGTTGTTATCAAAGGCACAATGGGCCTGACTACTGCATACAACATGGGTTATGTTTGCATTGGAGGGAAGGAACCAGTAATGTTGGTAGGCATGGGCCATAATGCAACAAATGTAGGCCATGGGTTGAGATGAGAGCTTGGCACATATAAGCTAGGTTACAAAAAGGATATGAGCCAAGAGGGGGTTTGACACACATGGGATTGTCTATAGGCTCAACATGATGTAACAATTGGCAATGGTGAAAGACTAAGCAATGGCTAATAGAGACTAAGAACATGACATGGAGGCATAAATCGCATTGAGGGAAGTCTAAGCAAGGGGCTGCTAATGCATTAAAGAGATGACACCTGACATGGGATGTTATAAGGCATCTAACATGAGACATATAGTGATCTAATATGCTTGCTAGACGCATGACACAAGCTAGCAAATCCCTATTATGATGGGATAGGTGACATGCAATGGTGTAGTAAGATGTGGAAAGGTGGTATGACCAAGGGTGTGAGATGTTAAGCACAATATAGGTGACATGATCAGTAGAAACAAGCAATGCAACTATTGTGATAGATGAGAAAAGGAAGAGCATTGGTATACAACTGCTAGGACAATTCAACTATTGTGATAGAAGAGAAAAGCAGGATCATGGTAACGCAACTGCTAGGACTGGTGGCACTAGTTGAAGCCATGAGCTAAATCATTACCTAGAATATGAGTTGCATTAGTGGGTTGATTCCTAAAATTTGGTTATAATTGATATCCATATAAAATGTACTTTATCAAGCATTTTTTTTTCCTTTTTATTTTTTATTTACGTAAATTCACTAAGAAAAGTCTTGTTCAAATAAGCCTTCTTAACCATTTTTTGTAATCACTTCAGAGTTAATACAAGTTAGGTGGGGGAGCTGCTTCTTATGCATTTCAAGATACTTTCAAAGGGCTAACCTAGAGGGCTTTTAAGTGATGTACATAGCAAAAATTAGGGGATGAACTTCAACAGAAGAGAAAAAAGGTCCAATACAGCTGCAGTCTAAAAACCTCTTACAAAAGTAATTATCCTTCCTTTTTTGGGCCTGAAGATAAGATTCATGCAGTCCACAGGGAAGATGAGGAGATACTGGGCGAAGGGTATTCATGAAATTAGGAGGGAAATATGTCATTCACTCTGCTCCCTGAGCAGCATACCCAAAAAAAGTAGGATACAGTGAATGAAACAACATTTTCCTAAAATGCAAATTCAACATAGAAACCGCAGTTCGCTAAACCAAAAACCAAATATATATATATTCTCTAAAAGAAATCCAGATATAGACTCTCTCAAAGTGTATCTCCTGCATTTCCCTACAAAGCAGAACATGGAACATTAAAGAATGTGTAGATGGTTTCATGTATTTCACTAAAAAAAAAAAGACAAGTAATTTAGTAAATTCATTGTAAGTTTGTAACATTCTCTAAAGGGGAGGTGGAACTACCACTCCATAAATGTGACACATCATGACTCAGAAAATCTGGGGAAACCAAGGATACAAACACCTCCTTCAGTTCACAAGAAGAAGAAAAAACTCATCAGCAGAAACAGCAAGTGGTAGATCAGACTAGTCTTGGAAACCAAGCTGGCAGCATTGTAAGTTGCAAAGCTTCCTCCAGGAGTGCTAGTGGTCAGCACGACAACCATCCAGTTGTCTTCGGTACCTATTCCAATTCCGGTATATTTAGTGTCATTGAGATACTCTGAGTACTGTGACTGTGTGAAGTTAGAGAGGAGTTGGCTTGCAACAAGGTTAGGAACACAAGCAGGCATTATCATCCCCTCCCTTGTATCGCTGATATTCAAATGGCATTTAGCCAAAAGCTTGGGGTAAGTATCAAATGTAGGCTCCGTGCCTGGTACAGTGTTGGCTCCTGTGGTATTTGTGCATTGTTGATCATTGAACTGGTCAGCCATTTCCTCTGCAAAGCACTCTGCATTCTCATTCTTTACTAGGGCCGTCAAGTTTAAGGTTGCCCTGTAGTCATTTATGCCTTTAAGAAGACTGTCTTCCTCATCTGCAGAAGAATGATAGAGGCAGAAACTCAAAATTTCATGTTTCTTTTTAGTAGGCAAAGAAATGAGATGAAATAAAAGCGCCTAACAAAAAGGGGGTGCACCGTAAGTATACTGGGGTACATAAGAGGCAACCGCAAAGGAGAAGAAAACCAATTATTAACCAATGTTATCTCAGAGAGAGAGAAAGGGAGGTCACTTGAATCTAGTCATTAGCAAGGGTGACACAAGTTGGCATCTGCGATTCTCTTAAGAAGTATTAATGACTACTGCATTTTCTATGTTCTATCCACTCACCCATCCATATTTCTGTAGTTATGTATGGCCATAGTGAAATGAAATTTTGGCAAGAAAGTTCAGTTTCCACAGTTGGGTACCCATAGGTGAACCATGTATCAAATCTAGCATTTGCATTTTGGGGATTGATATCGGGTTTCCGAGTTGAGAAGGTTAATAGGCCACAAACTTAAAAATCCTGACACCCAAGCATGATCAAATTAGAAAGTTTTTTCCTGTTCCTGCATCTCAATAGAAGGAAAGAAAAGAAAGGTAGGAAGAAGTGTGGGAAAACAAGCGGAAAATGAGGACATATTGGACACATCTTCATGCCACAAAAAGGCACATCTTAGATTTTCAATCCTGTGTAGGTCATGAAAACTGCTTTTATCTGTCTTGTTGCTTTTTAGAATCATCATCTGAAAGATTGGCAATCAAACAGCTTGTACAATAATGCAGACAAAGAAGAAGGCTTTCAAACTCCAAAAGGAAAAACAGTCAAAAGCAACTTAACTCAAAATTCTTGCTAAGAGAATGCTACAAATAAACTTAGAGAACTAAGTATACCCTATAGGGCCTGACCCCAAAACTATCATGGGTGTATATTGAGCAATACAGCAATAAAATAAGTAAAGCTTATTTTAGGATTGGCTTAAAATCAATAAAACCTACATGTTAATAAGAATTCCTACCTTTATGGGTTATGTTCAGGATGTTTTTTGCCATCTGACTAGGCTCTATTTGCAAACAAGCAATCATTAACAGCATTAGTGAGTTCCGGTTATTTTTTGTAGCTACATGTAGGCATGCCTGTAAAACAGATTCAAAAGTGAGTCTTGTTGCCCACCCTTAGGATAGATTAGGGCAGGTTTGGATTGGGTTCAACATGTTTTTACCTTTAAGGACAATTTTCACATGCTGTCCACCGCCCAATTAGGTGGGTTTCGGCCTGATTAAGCATATTTCAAGAAGCTGTTACATGGATGGCCATCATGTTAAGCTTAGACCCAATTTGGACATTTAATACTTTAATAGAAGCCGTCATTTCTTTTGGTGTAAAGTGTAAGTAATGATACAAATTGGGAATGGAAAGAACTAAGTTTGCTCATACAGAAATAAGGTGGATGAGAGACTATCAAAATAGGAAAAGGGTATTGTTTCAATGTTTACTGTAATGATAAGTGGGTGATTCATGATTGGATTGCCATCAGATCAGGGTTTCAGAAGTCAAGAGCATGGTTTAAATGAAATTAAATGGCTTCCATACTGGGTTTACATTTTGTTGGTATTAAAGAAAGAAACACACAATCCATCAAAAACTGTTTCATGGATCTAAAGAAATAAGCATCCATTTCTGATAGATCTCTCTTGATAGTATGCACAAATCTTTGTACACAAAATTTTGCCCACTGAGAAACAGAATTGTGTGAATCTTAGCTGCACAACTATAAAAAGCCATTTTCAAAACCAAATCCAATGGATCAGTGGATAAACAACATTTTTTCGTTGATTATCACACTTCCAACTTCAATCAGTGTATTCAGATCTCCTCTGAATCGGGTTTTCCAGAAAAACATATTCCTTGGGGAGAAAGAGAAAACAAAAGAATCCTCAACCCCAGGTGTGGCATCAAAGAGGAGATTCAACTCTATATTAGCATCACAACCAAAACAAACATCAAGCAACTCACCATATATACTGAAAAACTAAAAATTTGCAGGGAAAGAATGAGACATCAAGAAAAGAAACCCCATTTGCCTGGAATAAACCCCAGATGGATCCATGTGAAAAATGCAAGATGAAAACAACAATATGTACGAAAAGACAGAAAGAGATCAATGCAAGGTGAATCAGCAAACATGCAGAGAGCAATAAAAGAATGCTTACCATCACATTGTACAGGGTGATTGATCAAGAGAAGGGGTAGAAGAAGCAGGGGGAGGAGAAGATAGAGCTGTGAAGAAGGCATTGTTGAGAAAGAAGGTGCAGGGTCAATGTAGCTTCTGGTTCCGGTTGATTCTGTGTAATGGTGGTATATACTATATATCCCTGGGTTTGCTTGGTAATGTCCCAAAGTACAAAGGTATAGAGTCGCTCGGAAGCTGCTCAGGACCGGGCCTTGGCAACAAACCGACGACGTTTTGACGCTTTCTATTATTTCTATGGCCTTTCTGACGTAGCATACGCCGTAATGCTTTTTAGCTGTCTTAATCAAAACGACGTCGCTTTGAGGCGTGACCCTGCCATCAGTGGAATTAGCGCGAGCCTGATACAATTCATAACCTAACAAGTTAATCATTTTCGCACTTTATCTAACTCATATATGATTATTTGAATACTTGTCCCACCAATAATGATTATCGAACAAAATTGTACAATAATTTTTTCCCATATTTTAAATCAAACCAATGCAAATATGATTAATCGATCACACATTCATAAGGAGGTGTATGAAATTTGAATTATTACACAAGAGTGTTACGCTAATTATATAAAACAAATTTATTAACCGTACAAGGAATGTATAAGACTGTATTTTGTTAAAATTTTGAAGTGATTATGAAAAACTTTTTTTTTTTTTGTCACCCAAGACTACACAATTTCCACATTCAAATTTCCTTTCCCAAGAATTGTTTCGACTCTTATTTTAAAATTTTATTATCAAAATTTTGTAATTGCATATTTTGTTTTAATAATTTTAGGAATATTCTTTCTTTCTACTTTTTTTTTATTTGAAATTTTATCCAAATGAATTTATGTTTAAAAATCTAATTTAAAATTATTATCATATTTATCAAAAAAAAAATTACTTGGATTATTTTAAATTCTTTTAACATATTTATATTCATTTGAAAAACTAATTTTCTATAAACATGTTCTATTAGTTTTCAAATAAAAAATTAAATAAATTTGGAAGTTGATAAAAAAAATTAAATACCACTTTGAATGATTTTTAAATAAGATTTTATATAACATATTTTATTTGAAATTCAATTTCAATAGTTTCATTAAAAAAAATTATGTTGACAATTTTATTGCTGTTACATAAAATACTTTGTATTAGTTTATTTATATAAGAAAAATTATTAATATAATATTAAAACTTCATATTTTAGTTATTTCAATAAATTTATCTTTTTTAAATAAAAACATCAAAAAATAAAAAACTAAAAGGATATGGTTATTGTGATAAATATAGAAAATAATTAAAAATAAAAAATATAAATAAAAAGGCAATGTAAATTTAAAATAAAAAAATAAAAATTAAACTAAAAGATAAACAATATTTGGACAAAAAAATCTTGAAATTTTTATGCTTATAATAAGAATAAGAGGATTCAATATCTTTAAAAATGAAAAATAAAAATATTATTGTTTTATTTAATGGGAAATATAAGAGGGAAACACGTACTCACTTATAATACTTAAATGGAATTGAAAGAAAAGTTTGAATTTGAAGGAGAAAATTCTAGTGGAAAATATAAAATCATATAAAATATTTATAGTTTTAATAAGTTTTTGATAAATATAAAATTAATAGCAATTAATACGGTTGTTAATGATATAATAATGGAATGAAAATGTGAACATAATTATGAGAGATGGACATAAAACATAAATGTCGATCCGAAGGAAAGCAAAGAAAAGAAAATAGAGAGGTAGAAACTAGTAATGGGGAATAGAAAAGGAAAGAGATAATACAAAGAAATAGGACATTACACTTAGACTTCAAAGCATGCAGATTCAAAGTGTATGGTTTATGGTTATGGTTAAACCCAAGGGGAGGAGCAGCCTGTAGAATATTCCTTGTAATAAGTAGAAAGGGCTTCTTATAAGAACATTACGGCCACACACGAACTTAAGAATTAGTGGTCGGGATTGACTCTGGATAGCGTGGCCCAATCCTCTGATACCATGCATTTCCAAGTAAGCAACTCCCCCACCTCCACACTCTATGGTCCTTTGCTCTCTCTTCTCCCCATGAGTCTTTAACTACAATTTACACTTCAATTTTGTCACTGGGTCTCGAGAAAAATGGCTGTGTCAACGGATGCCCGGATATCGCTTTCGGCAGCAGGCCAACTCCATGGCACAACAGGATTGGCAGGGAGGAGTTTGAGGCAGGTGAAGTTCTGCAATGGAGAGATGATGGGGAAGAAGCTGAAGATGACCCAACTTCATCAAGGGATGTTTAGAAATAAGAGTGTTGGGAAACACGTATGCATGTCTCTTACCACAGATGTTGCTGTTGATTCTAAGGTCAGAAGGTTCAATCCCAACTCAATTCGATTTATTGGTGGGCCATTTCTACTGTATTTAGAGTAATCCCTGGCCTACTATGAAAAGTTTTGGCTCTAGTTCCTTTCAATCCAACCACCTTTGATTCAGTCTGAATGATAAATGCATAATAAATTATTGGGTTGGAAAGGAATCAGAATTTATAAAGGGATTGGATTGAATTTGTGCAGTTGAGGGATCTGGAGATGGAGAAGAGGGACCCACGCACAGTGGTGGCAGTTATTCTTGGTGGAGGAGCTGGTACCCGCCTTTTCCCCCTCACCAAACGCCGGGCCAAGCCTGCTGTAAGTCCACTTTGAAAGCAATGTGGGGCATTTTTTTATACAGATTCCAATAGGTTTATAATTTAGAACATGGGTGTATTGTAGGTCCCGATTGGAGGGTCATATAGGCTGATTGATGTGCCAATGAGCAACTGCATCAACAGTGGAATCAACAAGGTCTACATTCTCACTCAGTTCAATTCAGCATCACTCAACAGGCATCTTGCTCGTGCTTACAACTTTGGCAGTGGGGTCAACTTTGGAGATGGCTACGTCGAGGTATATAATAAATAGTCTTCAGTTTCAAATGGTTCAAGGGATGTTTGTGATATCTTACATCATATAGGAGAAAAAGTTTTTGATGTTATATATGTATAGAAGTCACTTATGCTTGTAGATGCATATTAAAGCTGTAAGGGTTCTTAGATTTAGAACGGATAAAATTTATACGTTGACAGCAGACCGATATAGTCTTAGCCAAATGTTTCCATGAATATGGATGTAAGAGTTCCATTTCTTTACCAGGGGACTGATTAAAGAATGGTTTCTTGTATGTCAGGCTCTAGCAGCCACTCAAACTCCAGGGGAGGCTGGTAAAAGATGGTTCCAGGGCACTGCAGATGCTGTGCGGCAGTTCCATTGGCTCTTTGAGGTACCCATATTTCACTTCTAGTTAGGATTCTGGGGTTACCAATAGACGGTATCAAACCAAGAAGGGTGTTAAAGCTTTTCATCCTATAGGATCAAAGAAGTAAGGAAATTGAGGATGTGCTGATTCTGTCTGGAGATCACTTATACCGAATGGACTATATGGACTTTGTTCAGGTAAGACACTGCCATTCACTTTGATTTCTGTTCTTGATTCATTTCATTTTATTTGTACACTCGGAAACATTTTATCTGCTTTATTTCCAGAATCACCGGCAGAGTGGGGCTGATATCACCATTTCTTGTCTGCCAATGGATGACAGGTAGGTTCTATTTCCTATACTGGTTTCAACTCTTTATGCTATTAGCCAAATGCCAGAGCCTCTTTGTTCATGTCCCTGTTTTCCTTTAGATGATTGAAAACTACCCTTTTGAGTTCTTTCTCTCTTTCCATGATAGCCGTGCTTCAGATTTCGGTTTAATGAAGATAGACAACAAAGGAAGGGTTCTCTTCTTCAGTGAAAAGCCTAAAGGAGAAGATTTGAAGGCAATGGTAATGATTTTTTTTTTTCATTACTACAGTTTTAGAGAGATGGGTTCTGATCTGAAGGCTCTGAGTGGCTACTGACTGTGCCAATGTCATTAGGAAGTAGATACAAAAGTCTTGGGACTCTCAAGGGAAGAGGCAGAAAAGAAGCCATACATTGCTTCCATGGGAGTGTATGTCTTCAAGAAGGAGATACTCCTGAATCTTTTAAGGTACTAATTAACACTTACAAGCCGTTTAAGATTAAAAATGAAGCTTTCCGGCATGCTTAATTTCAAATGCAGAAGAGACTACTATTTATCATTGTGTGTAGAGTTATATTCATAATAAATATTGGAAACAAGAGACCAGTACGAGTATGGGGATGGCCAGCCTAGTGTGTTTGAACCTGTTGTGATGCTCTCCATACAATATACAACAAAAACCATGTCAAACAGGAATACAGGAACATTAAGTACTGTGTCTTGTTGTTGAGTCAGATGGCGATTCCCGACTGCAAATGACTTCGGATCAGAGATCATCCCTGCCTCAGCTAAAGAATTCTTCATAAAGGTCTGGATCAACTATCTAAAATATTTGATTCAAACCCATGAACATTATAAACAAATGATGATGGGTACATTCGACACTTCTGTTCATCTAACAACACACAACACTTACTTTTGCAGGCTTATCTATTTAATGATTATTGGGAAGACATTGGTACAATCAGATCATTCTTTGAAGCAAACCTAGCCCTTACTGCACATGTATGTATTGGAACATATATATATATACCATTGCTCTTAATCAGCTTTTCTAAGTTCTAAGGCTCATGTCTTATGTTCGGTATTAGGGAAAAACTGTTTGAGGGAAATGCTGCCCAACCTTAGTCTGAGTTTCACATGGCAATGATTTAAGTTTTATAATTCTTCGTGTTTTTCAGCCACCAAGGTTTAGTTTTTATGATGCAACAAAGCCAATGTACACATCAAGAAGAAATTTACCACCTTCAAAGATCGATGATAGCAAGGTTGGTCACATAAAGTTTCCTAATTTAGAAAGCTATGCTTCAAGCATTATCCAGAATGTAATGTTGTTCCTTCTCTGCATTCTTCTGCAGATTGTTGATTCGATCATATCACATGGAAGCTTCTTAAACAATTGCTTCATAGAGCACAGTGTTGTCGGTATCAGGTCCCGTGTAAACTCCAATGTTCACTTAAAGGTTTGTTCTATAAATTCCATCAATATGATTGTAAATGAACCCATCACTCTGCTGCATAAAATGATACAAATTTGAAGTCTGCGTTGTGCTTTTATGTGATTCTGTTGTGCTCTAAATCAATCAAGGTATGAGTACCCTTATGAGGGCCTAATGCTTGCAGGATACCGTGATGCTTGGTGCTGACTACTATGAAACCGACTCTGAAGTGGCATCACTGTTGGCTGAGGGGAGGGTTCCTATTGGAATAGGAGAAAATACAAGAATCAAGTACAGAAAAAACTTTAGAACTCGCCGCCCCATTTCTTCATTTGATCTAATTCTTTCACTGATCTTTCTCCTATCTCATGGCTCTTCTTATTATGCTTGTACAGAGACTGCATCATCGACAAAAATGCCAGAATTGGGAAGAATGTTGTTATTTCAAACTCTGAGGTATCATCCCTCTAATCATTTCTAGTAGAAGATGCAGATGATAGTGTTTGTTATCTTAACCTTTAAAAGTAATTTTCTCTTCTTTCAAGACTAACAATGCATTTCTTAAATTTTTAATAAAAAACAATTTTTAAAAAAATTTGGTATAAAAACAGGGGATTTCTGAAAACAAATATAATTATATATATATATATATATATATATATATATATAGAGAGAGAGAGAGAGAGAGAGAGAGAGAGAGAGAGAGAGAGAGAGAGAATAATTGAAAATAAGATATTTCATGAGAACTCCAGATCCATGAATAGCCAGCCTTGAAGTCTAAATAAGCTCTGTTTGTAACTTGTGTTGCTTTTTTATGTTTGGATCCTGTAGGGTATACAAGAAGCTGATAGATCTTTGGAAGGCTTCTACATCCGTTCTGGGATTACCATCATACTAAAAAACTTCACAATTAAGGATGGATTTGTGATATGATAAATATATTCATCCTTTCCTATATTTTTTGGGTTGTGAGGATGAGAATGTAAAAGGCCAAGTGTAAGATATGAGCTGTAATGTTTTATTAACAGTGCGAGCAGCCTGAAGGATACATATGTTCATATTCTTATTGTTTTGGGGCATTCCAAGATTCTAAGTAATTCATGCTTCCTTTCTTTTCTGTTCTCATTTATACTTTCCTTCTTTGATTATTCATTCCTTCCTCTTTCATTATCCTTCTTTCCAAGAGGAAAGCACTTGATTTTCTTATTGTTCTTGCCATTTGTGTTCACATTCAAGAACGGATTGAATCGAAATTGGGGTAAAGGAGATTCCCTATTTTGCATCTATTGAAATTTAACACTGGGTCGGTAGGAACAGTTCTTCACAGTGAAACATCAATTCATTTTCATACCTCTGCAAGACAAACCGCTCCTCAGATGTTATGATGTTGGTGACACAGCATTTCTGATCAGAGAATGGTTTCCTAGCAGCTCGTCCAGCTCGGTGAAGATAATCTACAACAGTTCTTGGGAGGTCAAAGTTGTATATATGGGTAGTTTCAGGCAAGTCGACTCCTCTGGCTGCTATATCTGTTGATATAAGAAGATAGCCTCCTCTTTGTCTCACTTCCTGTATTCAAGAATGGACATATCAGATTATGAACTAAGACATGGATGCATCACTACCGTACCAAGAGTGATTATTTATCATCCTCCATTAAGAAACACATTCTTGGCCGCGGTAAAATTATAATTTTTTGGATAAAATATTTTTGCAATAATTCAATTCAGGAGAAATAATAATAATAATAATTTACAATAATAATAATAATAATAATAATTTGCAAAGATAACAATAATAATAATTTACAATAATAATAATAATAATAATAATTTGCAATGATAATAGTAATAATAATAATGATGACAATAATAATAATTTGTCACGTGTCTGATCTATTCATAAATTTAAATATACTAATTGAAGTGACTGGTATATTCCTTGGTCCTTGATCTCAATCTTATATTATTAAGGGGTTTGCACAGTCCAGTGCCTTGTTCCATGCCAGTCTACAACTCTCTGTTTCCTCGACCATGTACTCAGACATATCCCATTGATTATGTTAGACTACCCAAGGCTGAAATTGATTTTTTTATCATATCCTTAAATTGTTGGATTAATTTTCCAGAAGATGGCATTATCTTGCCTAAACTCCACATTTATTTGAGTGGACGGGAAATAATAAAGAGATTTTACAGTCATCCAATTGCTGGATAATTGAAGAGCACTTACTGATAGTGAAGCTGCACGCAAATTGAAATTCATGTCTTCCTCTAGAAGAAGAATATCTGGACAACCCCCATATGAAGTCTTCAAGAAATCAATTAAAAGAGTTGCTGATGGAGCATTTCCAGCTTTTTTTGACTTCTCAGACTGCATAGAGAGATGGGAAATAAATGTTAAGCAACTGGAGATGCTGAAAGCAAATATCATGAAATCTTATCTTGTCCCACCATGTATATCGATGCAAAGATATTATGCTCTTAGCTTTAAAGATCTGTTCCTAACCTGGTTTTCATAGTTGATACATTTTTCACACCTGTGTTTTGTTGCTAAAATGAGATTGTAGAAATACACATATTGTCATCATTACAATTCCATCATCCAGACTGAAGCTATAACATTTCCCTCTTTTGCTCACAGAATGGTCCAAACTGCTTGAGGTAAGATTCAGGTCAGGTACCTTACAGGTTATATCCCAGATTCTTGATATTTTCCTTCTGTCTAGGGCATGCACCACATAATATCAATCAATGCTACGGTTCCATCACAGAGCCTAGAGTTATTAAAACCAACCTTTTCCTTTTCAGTTCTTCTATTTTACTCTTTCCTTTTTTCTTTCTGATCTTTCCTTATTTTAGTTTTTAAATTAACTGTCTTAACACCTCACATTTAAAGCTTTATCATACCTCTTTTAAGCCAAAATTCATAGTGACCGGTCCAGGCAAGTAGAACTTCATCTAATTCAGGGTGTTGTTGGCCCAAAACACATTTTCTCTTTTTCATCATTTCTTACAACTTTTCTCAAAATTGAATCCACAAAATTAATACCCCATCATGGTCAGGTTATAAACTATTCCTTTTTACATAACAAATGTCATTCCTTAAGTGTGTCGTTAATGTGATTGTTACTAGTATGCTTATATATAAAGCCCAACTTATGTAAAATGGATGACATCTGATCAAAATTTCTAAAAAAATTAATACAATCGGAATAATATGCTGCATTTACCTGTTCACCAACAAAAATTATGCCACACTCAGGTGCATCAGAGTGCAATAAGGATAGCAAAGTTTGACGCCTTTCATATTTATTACATATCTGTAAAAAGAGATGAATACCATATCAAAATCAGATCTGTTAAGAATAAGGACAATGCTCACGAAGATGTTCTTGAAAAAAAAAAGTGATAAGTGAAATATGAAGCATAAAAAGCACCAAGTATCATGAACACTTTTAACCAAGCAAAAAATGCAATGTAACTGTCAGTTTTAAATTTTCCTCACCACAAATCTATGGTGTAGAGATGATGGCATGGGCTCAATTGGATTCACGTGGACATGAACCACATCACTCTGTTACAAACATAAGATTATAATGCAAGTTACATCACAAAAAGGGAAAAAAAAATATTATATCAAATTCTAATAAAGATGACATAACAAAGAGAACTATGTAAGCAAACCTTAGTCCATTTCTGCTGTATACAGTCATGTAGGAATCGTCTGTGCTGGGGGATGGATGCACTGGCAAAAACAGTCTGACGGTTATTGGTTGAAGAGTATGATGTTAAAAGCTTTCGAAGAGAACCAACTTGTTTTGAAGAATTGAACATGAAATCCACCTATCCAAACAGTAATAATAAAAAATCAACTCCTTCAGAGAAAATACTGCAGAAGAGGCATTTTAGCTAACGAAGTTACTCCATACAGTAACAAGCTAACTACAACTCACAAACATTTTCATACTGCTCCCATTTGTCTTAATACTTAATCGAACACATCGTATAGTCCAAGAGTATGCTTTGTTTCACAGCTGCAGGGCCAATACCAATGGTCTACAACATCTAAGAGAATATTTTTCAGGCCTTATTGAAAAACCTTTTCATCTTTTGGCCATGTGCTACTTCTTCACAAACTTTAAGATTAGCAATTTCAGAGATATATTGATGGTAGCAGCAAATAAGTTATCAATTATTTCAAATGCCTCTCTGGCAGCATATAGAGTTAAAATTTCTACTTTAAGGTTGCATAAACATCTGATTCTGAAAATAACAGCCAAATACTAAATCATGATCAATTACCTCATCAATTACCAGCACCCTCATTGATTCTAGCTTGAAAATTTGCTTCTCCAGCATTTGGCACAAACTTCTCACAGTTGCAACCACTATTGTTGGGGGCTCAGCCTGAAAATTTAAGCACAGAATGAAATGCCTTTTATAGACACAAATATTATTTCTTTTCAAATTTCATATCACTTTTAAGGAACTAACATGGAAAATTAGGATTATATCACCACAGAGATGATATTTATATGACCAAAAAAGAGAATACAGCACCTTTAGCCAACTTTTGTGTCTTTTCAGCATTCCTCCATCTAAAAGAGCCATAACAGTACATGACTTCTGCTCCAATTCAGGTTCCATAGGCTTTGCAGCTAGCATACGAGCTACTTTGGTGACCTTATTAACCAAAAGATAAAAATTAGCAAGGCACTTTATAGTCCTACTAGTTTAGAAATATTTACAGGAATTGGTTCATTTTAGCTTGCCTTTTTATTCAAACTACTTTTTCATACTTTGTTAGGGGAAACCCATACATTTTCACTCAAAATATTTAGAAGAGCATCACAAATATTCTTACTTGTATTCCGAGCTCCCTAGTAGGCACCACAATCAGTGCTTGCACAGCAGATTTTTTAGTGTTCACCACTGAAAATATCAATAGTAGGTATGTAAGAGTCTTTCCAGAACCTGTCTAGAGGGCCAAACACAAAAAAAAAAAATTAGCTTTGTCAGCATTATAGTAGTGGAAGATTATTATTATCAATTTCTTTCAAATATAAGAATTCACCCATATAAAACCACAATGTAGTTCAGATTAAAGTCTGGAATATATGAAACATCCCTTTAGGGTGGATGGGCCATTCTGTCAATGATCCATTACCCACCAGAGGTATTTGCCTGGGATGGGTAAGTTAGGCACTTGCCAGAAAATTTTCACACACTCAAAAGACTTGGACATGTGCATTTGGAATGGGCAGAGATGTTTTTAATTGCACCAGGCACTACATTGATGCAGTGGAAATTTGGCAACCATTTTAAGATTAATAGATTGCCAAGTGCTAAATATACATTGATTTTAATAAACCTATGGCATTGTAGGACTTAACCAACAACAGCTACGAATGAAACAAGTATCAAATGCCAAAATGCCAAATCATTTCAAGACCACAAATTGACCTGAGCATGGAGTATGCAATCACGACCAGAAAGAAGAACCGGCAGAGCTTGCTGCTGTACATCTGTGGGCACAATAAATCCGACCTCTTCTATTCTGAAACAGATTAGAGCAATACTGTTGTAGTCAATTCCTGGAAACATTTTGAGTTTGTGCATAATACACAATAAAGATCTTGAATGACCACCCTTTGTCGAGGTCCTAATGTTACCCAGTACATGAGAAGGGCATAAGCAACAAAATGAAGCAATCATTGGGCCACACAATCAAATAGTTGCAATGTAGATCCTTTTCAGGTTCCAATGTGAAATTAACAGTCAAATTTTTTGCCTTTTGGCCTCTTAAAAAATAGCCATTTTCAGGGAAAAAAAAAAGGTAAAAAAGTTAGGAAAGAAACAACAAGAAGATTTTCAGAAGAGAGTACCATACTTATACTCCCTTCTTTTCTGAGAAAATGTAGGAAAGAGAATAGGTTACAATTCCTGAGTGTTGAAAGCAAAAATCTCCACTCAACTAACACAAGTATTCGGCTTTGTCGAGATGGTTCTTAATCTATGAGAAACCAAAAACAACGCAGAACAAAAAAAATAAAATTGTGCTATGATCTTCTTCTTCTTCCTAAGTTTTCCCTGCAACCAAACACAACTGTAAAGAAAACAAAGAAAGAGAAGAACTCGCCTACGCAACACGTGCTCCGGTACGCAACCTTGGCAAATTTCTCGAAGAGTCAAGGTCCTCTCTCCAATATCAGATGCTTCAGTTATAGAAGAAGAATTGAGAGTGGCTTGTGCAGGCTTGGCATTGCAATTAGAGTTGGAAACACGCTGCGTAAAGTGAACGGTGGAATCGGTTCTACGATTAGAATTTAGTGATGGAGCGAGAACCCGAGGAGGACATGATTTTCCCGAGAAAGTACGAAAAAGAGAGAGAAACTGAGCAGTTGGAAGAGAAGCCATTAGACTCACAGAAAGGAAGAGGGAACCGAGCCTCGGCGCAACAGATGAGGTGGACGGGTTAAAATAGGAAATCATAGATGGGAATAAGAGTCTACAAGCCTAATTCTGTGTAGGAAAGTGGGGCCCACATTTGATCTTCTGTCATCTTGAAATCAACGGTTTATGAGAAAAGAGTTCCCGAATGGAGGGATAGGATCGCGTATGGCAAGACGTCCCATCAATAGTCAAAGGCCTGCGGTCTAGTCTATCTTGGCCCTGGGGTGCTTGACGGCCCGACCGGACATATTATTTTTACTGTATTTGTAAACAAGTCCCTATTTCTCACTGTATTTACAGGAATTCGCTGAACTTTTCTTCTGGTCCACGTGTTAATACTTAATAGAAGTTAAAGTGAGGCAAAAGTGGAGAATAGAAGAAAGGGAGTCCCAAGTAGAAAAAAAGAAAAAGAAATTGAAGGACTGGTTTAACAAGGTTGTTCAATGGTAATCAGATTGATTCTATCAACCGTCTGAATCGGATTTTTCCGTGCGTTCTCTCTTTTCCTCTTCTTCCCATAATTCCTTACTTTGACCCATTACTCTCTCCCCCCTCTCTCTTTGTGCCTTTCCTCTTTCATCTTCTGATTCTCTCCCCAACTTCCCTCATTCTCGTCTCTCCTAAAGCTTCCCCGGCTCAGTTGATCACTCTCAATGGCGGACTTAACTTCTTCTGACAATCCGATCTTCCTGTCGGAGTTCTCCGCCGGAGCTGCCGATGACGCTTCCGAGGATTCTTGTAGTATTTGTCTCGAGCCGTTCAGCACCGACGATCCTGCTACTGTATTATCCTCGTTCATCATTCTCTACTCTATTTCTGTCATATTATCAATTGCTTGTGCTTTCCTTTTAAATTTGTTTCTTTTTTTGTATCTACATTTAATGATTTTTTAGGCATTTTCATGATGATCGTCGATTGATTGGATCTTTGATTTAGATGAGTTGTAGCATCATGATCGTTTATTCCTAGTCGTTTTCTGTCTCTTTTTACGTCCTTCTGTTTTTATCATCACCAAAGAAATTTCAGTAAAGTTCCGGTTTTATATTTCTATCGAAGTTTTATTTGCCATAATGGATATTTTGGTGTGTAGTTGAGAGAGGCTTCGCTATGTTTCTTCCCTTTACCCTTGCCTCGGAAAGGGAAAACTTTACTATCTAATCTTTAGGGAAAATCTTTTATTTCCAAACAGAGTTGGATTTGTTGACTTAGTAATGTATATCGAACAACAGATTTCCTCCAAGGTCTTCTTGCATTTACTGCTATACCTTCTTTTGTGGCATGGATGCTCACACTGTGCGTTTGGACAATTTACAACATGGGTGTATCATGTATGTTTCTGTTTTTGCTGTTGCCTGCTTGTCTTCTTGCTGATGGCTATGCGGTGCTACCGAAGGACAAAAGCAACATTTTTCTTGTTAACTGTAAAGTTAGTAAGATTATTTCTTACACTGCTAATTGACAATTTGATTTGAGTGAAGGGTTGTTGTCCAGTAATGCTTATAAGCCCATGGTTATAGAAGAAGAAAAATTGGATATAGTTTTTTCAGGGGATATGAGATATTAAACTAATATGGCATCTAGGCATGCACTGGCATGGTAACACAAACCTGAGTCAATTTAATATGGAAATTCATATAATCTAGACATTTTCCTCACATCAATGATCCAATCTATTGGCCAACGAGGATAATTTCCAATACATGCTCTGATTGAAATCGTTTATGGTTTATGGACAGTTACATGTAGGTCTGAGTAAAAATCTCTTAACCTTGTTTTTTGTTTCAGATTACCAACTGCAGGCATGAATATCATCTTCAGTGTATTCTTGAATGGTAGACTCAATTGCCATAGCTTTGAGTTTATGTTTGATTTATGAGAATTGGCATTATGAATTTTCACTTCACCCTCACAATCATATACTATAAATTTAATGTCTGGATGGTTGTCCTTAATTGAGGTGAGCTTGTTTCTTTTCAGGTCACAAAGAAGCAAAGAATGCCCAATTTGCTGGCAGTTTCTTGTCTTGCAAGACCCTACCAGGTAGGTATTTTTTATGTGAAAAATGGTTGAGTGTGCTCATGGATTCATGTCTCTGTGGGACTGCTCAATTGAAGGCAGCTAATTCTATATATTTCTACTGGTGCTGCTAGCCGTAATGGTACTTTATTTAATCTTTCATTAATTTCATTTCTGTAGCCAGGAGCTACTTGCAGCAGTGGAGGGTGAAAGGAGCCCAAGGTCAAGGAACTCATCCCCCACAGAATCCACATTTCTTCATCATTTCCAGGGAGATTTTGGTTATGATCATGTGAGTTACTTAGTTGATGAGTTCTCCTATGCTGAATGATTGCTTAGTAAGAATGCAAATTTTCAGGATGCTTCTTACTCGGATGACTCCGATCTCGATGAGCATATTATGCAGCATGTAGTTGCTGCAGCAAGTGGAGCCCCTTATGTTCACAGAAGGGAAAGGCAGAGATCTTCTGGTCTTGGTCCTTCTGAAAGTCTTGTTTTTCCTCCTACAGATGTGCCTGATGTGCAGACAATAAACACTCCGTCACCAGAAGAATATCAAAATTCAGGCAGTGTGTCATCTGAAAGCAATTCCCCAGCCCACAGCGATCAATCTGCTATCAATGCTCAACCTCTGTCATCAGGGGTTCCCTCTGTTGTGAATATGGTGTCTAGCACAGCTGCCAACAGAGATGGTCTAGCTAAACCCAGGTATCTGCCTGGAACTGTCAGAACTGACACAGAGATCTAATGATCTATTCCATGTGTGTGTTTTTTATCAACCTATCTGCTTATGTCTGATATTCCCTGCCAGAAGATCTGATAAAAAATCACACACACGCCCGCGTTTGAAGACGTAACCCCTGCAAATTTCTTTCTCACAAATCATTATAAGTTCAGCAATAAAAACACCCTTGTGTATCCTGTGGATGTATCGTGTTGCTGATATTTCTATTACAAAAGTTTGGTGCATCATGAAAGCAATTTGTTCATTTACCACTTTAGCGAGTTTTCTGTCATTTTTTGCAATTTTGTTCTGTTCTTCAGTAACTGTTTTTGTCATTATCCAGAGTTATTTTTGACCAGCCACTGCCTAGTAGTCCGAGGAGACCAAGCCCATCTGACTTGCTTTCTTTTTCTGACTCAATTAAATCTAGACTTTCGGCTGCTTCAGCAAGGTAGACTAGTTACAATTGGGTTCTCCATTTGAATTGATTTGTACTTATCTCTTGAATACTAAAATGTCCTGAGCTTTTGCAACAGATACAAGGAATCGATCTCAAAAGGTACACGAGGTTTCAAGGAAAAACTACTTTCACGTAATAACTCAGTCAAGGAGCTGAGCAAAGGAGTTCAGCGTGAGATGAATGCAGGTATTGCTAGTGTTACAAGGATGATTGAGCGCCTAGATCCTATCTTAAAACGCACTGGAGCATCTAATCCTGATTCCAGCTTTACTGGGGGAACCTCAAATGTCTCTCATAAGGGGAAGGGTGTGCAAGAAAATGTGATCACTCCTAGTGGAAATAATGGGGAAATCTCAAATGATTTGAGTCCTGATGCATCACCTCTTGCTTCGGTTACCATCTCAGACCGAGTTGAAGTTTTTCCTTTGCAGGTAAAAAAAAAAATCTAAATACTCGATTTTTCTGCATTTACATCACCATGAACTCCTTGGGATTATAATGTTGATTTTAATCTCAAGGGGTTTCCTTGCTTCTTTTTCTTTCTTTGCTAGTATAATCTTATTTAGAGGGTGGGACTGAAATGAAATGCTCCCAACTTGCATGACTTATAGCATTTCTATGCATGGAAAGAGAAACCAAAAGAAGTTAAATTTATGTTATCATTTATTAGTGGGCAAATGGATTTTGCTTGGTATCAGATCAAAAGTGACTGTTAGTTTAACAAGGTGAGAGAATGTACCATCTACAAAAACCCTAAAATGTAAAATGTCTATGAACAAGTATTTAATCAAAGAAGAAGAAGAAGATGAAGAAGAACTAAACAAATTGATTGATTTTGTTACGCTCATGAACACAAGATAGGAACATTTGTGAATTGATTCAGTTTCTAATCTATACCCAACCGTGCCCTAAACAAATTGATTGATTTTGTTACGCTCATGAACACAAGATAGGAACATTTGTGAATTGATTCAGTTTCTAATCTATACCCAACCGTGCCCTTGATAGATGTTAGAAATAGGCACAAGGATCACCATATATTTAAATCTGACATTTTTGTTGGTTTTTATTTTCTAGAGCGGACAATGATGGTTTCAAGATTGAGATTGCAAACTCAAGCACGGTTTGTATGTTTTATCTACTACACAGTAGAAGGTATTTCATGCAAGTGACGAACACGAAGGGTACCAATCAGCCATCCTTGATGATTGGTTTGCGTCCTGCATTAATAATTCACTGTTCTGACCATTTGGGGGATGTTTCTGAAGGGATTTGGTTCTTTATTTATAGGCGTGTAAGATCCCTTTTATAATGCTTATGATATTAACACTAGTTTTCTCAAAATGATGTGAGATGATCAAAGGGAATTCTAGAAAAGTTCATTGTCATACCTCTTGCTTTTAATGTTCCTTCTTTTATTTAATCATATATTCTAGCCATGCTATTATGGTTTTTTGGATGCATTTGTTACTTTAAAAATGCAAGAACAATGAAATATTTCTTATTAAAATGACTTTTTGATTACAAGGGAACCCTAAAAGAGATGGTTTGGAAACACCATAATTTGGATCCTTGTGGAACACCATCTACTAGGTTGCAAGCGGAATCTTATCGGAATTTGGATCCTTGGATGATGTTAATTGACAACTTTTGCCACAAAGGAGTATTTGTAATGAGCAGAGAGAGGAGATGTGAAGAGAGACGTCGCATGATCCACACAAGATGCATGAAAAGACAAATGACACCCTTTCCCTCACATGGCATGGAGAAGCCATTGCAGGCAATAGGGCTTGATTGTATAAGTGCAATGATCGACCTCAGGAAGAAAAATAGATCCCATGGCCATCCACGCATGGAATCATCTCAACACCATATATGAAGAACATCCTTTGAGACGATGCCCTTTAAGGGTGCATGGTCTTCAAATTTAACATCTTCAAAGGAATTGGTCAACTCCTATGAGCACTTAATGCATGTGAGATACATGATAGTTTTGGTGTGAGACAACGAGATCGCCTGCCATGCAAAATCTTCTCCTCGAGTCTGCAAGGATTTGCACTTTTATGGTTCCATCAACTTCCACTCCAATCAGTCTCTAGTTTCGAAAGCCTGAGGATGATGTTTATAGCCCAATACATCCATTCCATCCAATGATAGAAAGGGCTAAGAGTGCTCTTTCTGGTGCAAAGGTAATGGGCGAGTCAATTTGAACATACCTACAACGATTCAATATGGAATCATTCCCAAGTGCTAGAGTGTACCACATAGGATTTTGTAATGGCCTTTAAGGGCTCTTTGAGGGATTAGAGCTATCACTTTCTAAGTCGCCCTTTGCTATTATAGAAGGGTTGTTATTTAAGCAAGGAAGTATGATATGTGGAGGAAGACTTGGAAGTCTAGACGAGCTAGGAAGCCATCCTCAATGGTAGTCATACTCACTAGAGAATCATTTGGTCTAGTCTAAAGTGAATTTAAGAGAAGGAAAAGGACAACCTTGTGACTAGACACCATAAAGATAAGCAAAAGGGGTCGGTCATTGACGAGAGAATTGACCTAGATTAAACTACACGTCTCTTATGGTCTCCTATTGATAAATTCTACAAGAAATAAAAGCACCCAAAGGGTTCCTCATCAAATTGGACTAGATCCTAATGTTGTGCCTACTCAGTACAAAAACAACTTCTTAAGCCCTATGAAATAATTAGGGGTCAGATTCATCATCAAGATCATCATATGAAAATAAAGAAATGCCTTGATCATATGAAAGTAAAGAAGTGCCTTAAGAGAGGAGTAGCGGTAAGCAAAGCCCCACCCTTTTAGGTGGGGCTTTGCTAACAAGAACAGTAACCCTTACATTGGGAAGAATATGGTAACAACAAACCAAAAAGCTATATTTAACATGACTAATACCTTTTGAAGCATGAAAGTAAAAGCAAGAAAACAAGCTAACAGATCAAAAGAAAGAGAATAACATAAGGAGAATCAATAAAGGGAGGTGTCTTATGTAGGCACTTACATGATACCATTAGAAAACTTAAAAGGATAATTATTGTACCACACATTTGCTATATGTTTAGAAACACGTGCTTACCATTATGCCACCTTCTAATTTCCCCACTTTTTGATCCCCATTCAAAAAAAAGAGGGGGAATTATAGGATGTGCTACTCAAAAGGCACATGTCATGCTGTGATTCGGGATCGATACTTTAATTATGAATGGAAAAATGACAATCCACACATGAAATGAAGTTTAGAGTACAATGACAACATTAAATGCAATTCAATGTCATTTTGTAAACAATCCTTAAACAATAGTGGTGACATTTAATATGATTGAATATACTCTTATAATTATGAGATGATCTTCCTCCCAAATCAAGGAACATGTAACCATTTTCTGACAAAGACATTACTGAATAATGGTGGGCTTTGATGGCCCAATAATCAGTATGATTAGTCCATCAAATCAATCCAATCCGTATAAAACCTTGAATAATTGAACAACGAAGGGTAAATTTTTTCACACATGTTTTTTCTGTCTTTTATTTTTAGAAACTATGACTGACTTGATATTTAGAGATAAGTCCAACACGTGCAACCAGGGGAGCTTGTCACTTGTACATCTCACATGGGCTCCATTGAAAACATAATTTTTCATGACATTTTAATCTTTCTTTAGAGCCTATCATATTTATAATCACCTGTCCCACTTCTTTTCTCAAGATTTTCAAATCACGTGCTCACTTAAAATTGGTCGGCAGGCTTCAGTTCATGTTCAAATGTCTGAAAGTGTCGTTGACATACAATATCTTAGACAATAAACTACAAAGTTTATGGTTAAACAACAAATTTGCCCTTAACTCTCAAAGTGGAGCACTGGCTAACTCTACATCCAAGACACATCTGCACCAATACCCACACTCCCTCTTCATTTCACACCAACCCTACACTGCACACTGCCCTTCTATCCCGGAATCACCTCCGGTGACTAGAGCCACTTTCCCCTGCCATCAGCTCCGTACAAGTAAATATATAAAACAAAGAATACACATGCACGATTGTGAAGTCTTTCGTTAGATAAAATACCAAATCATCTATGCATATGCAGTCGTGGAGTAGTATTTAAGCATTAAGAAGGTTGTCGGAAGGCTTCTTCTAATCAGGGTTGATGCATTGTTGGATGAGGTGCGCAACAGGCTCCCTTTGGACTGGCTGAGTTTGTTGGGCCCAGAGATGGAAACTTTGGACCGCTAGCTAAACAGAGAAAAATCACATTTAAAAATCTAAGAAATTACTTAAATGATTTTAAACAATCATTTAATTGGTAATTTTTTCAAAAATCATTTTTTTTATAATATATTTTAAAAAAAAAAAAAAAACCACTACTGAATCATTTCTTTTAGCTTATATCTAAACATTAAACATTTATCTTCAAAAACATTTTTGCCGAAAACACTACTAACAAAGGCATTACACATAAAAATGTTTTAACTAGAATCACTTCCAAATAAGCTCTTCCGAGTTCAAATTCTTTCCATTAACATATGTAGGACTTCGTCAGGTAATCTCGTTGCACTCTGAAATTCAATGCTCAGGCTTAGCTAAAGGTTAAAGAGTATATCCAAAATTCTCGACCAGGCCAGGTAGGATATCAGGCCAACAGGCATAATTTACACCCCTGGATATTGGTCATACACGGTGAAGTTGGGCAGGGAAGTCCATTTCACCTATATGGGTCAAAAAGCCCAAACATATCCACCTTGTAAGCAGTTGTCAAATGGCATTGAATAGAAATATAATAAAAAAAACCAAGCATGAGCCATGCTCATCTCAATCAGCCACATAAACTTTATATTCAACTCTTTGATTTTCAGACTAAGTCAATTATCGACCCACCTTATTCCAAAGAACAGGGTCAAAGAAAGATGCAAAGAAGCCCTGTAGAAACTTCTGGAACACTTCAAATTATTAGCCATGTAGTCACCCTTTCTACTGGAAATCTCAGAGTTGCCCCACAACATACCAGCAGTATTGTGGATTGAACGACAAAGTGGAACAGGACAGCTTTAAATCTGTTCCAAAATTACATCTGCACCAGAAACCTTAACCTCGGATGGAGCACTCTCTATATTAAGAGCCTTGACCTTCCCATCAACCACATATGCTGACCATCTACATCATCAACGGTAGTGTCAGGAACAAAGTATTTATTAATACACTTTGGTTTAATCCTATGCTTCAGCTGAGCTCAATCTATTTCCTAAAAGTAACATGTCCATGGATTTTCATAGTGATTCTTCACTCCAAACTAAATCGGCTATAAATTAACAATACTGGGGTATAAACGTGTATGGTGTGATTAGAGGAATCGGTGTCATACCTATGAGAACGAGGTCCAAGCAAAGCAGCGGAAAGATCCACTTCTAAATCCAAGCTCTTGTGGAAGCTTCCATCAAAGTCCCCATAAAATTCAATCTAGAAAAACATTGAACTAATATTATAAGAGGAATGATAGAAAATGTCACACAATGCCACTTTCAGCGACACCACTGCAACTCACTGTCACAGCCTTCTTAAAATGACACCCCTGCAGAGTATTTATAGTGGCACCAGGAGTTCTTTGCACCCAACAAAAAAGTAAACAATGACAGCATAACTGTAGATCATATTGATAATAAGCAGAGGATGTTGATTCAAAAGTTCCCATCTAAATTATGTGTGGATATAATAAAAAATAACATTAAAAAAAAAAAAAAAAACCTTCACAACGAATTACTTAGGAACCATTAGGAAATGTTTCAAAAAATAATTCTCAAAAATAAGTTTTTGATAACAATTCTTAAAAAAGTTTTCAATTGTTTTCAAAAATGAAATTTTGTTCAAAAACTCAAATAGGACAAGCAGTTTTTTTTAACATGTTCTCTTCGAAGACACTATATGCTATTGTATAATGCAAAAGTTTCTCACCTATTTTTCATATTTTCATTTGTTTCTCAGAACACTATAAAAAACACCTCAAAATACCACAAAATTGTTCTAAACAATGATTGGCATTTTCAAAGCCGAGAGGACCTATCACCCTGTTTTAAGAACAAATTCTTAAAAAACTACTTTCACTCAAAAATATGTTAAACGTGTTTTTTAAGTTAGAACTGTCTATCTTCAAGAACCCTTCCCACCCCTTTCCAAATTCTGTGTTGTCCCTGCTTCCTTTCATCTTAAATCGATATGGTAAAATCAATAGCAATAAGATGGTCCTTGCCATTAACTTCAGGTTTCACTCATGACTCATACCCCAAAAAAAAAAATGTAATTTGATAAAAAAGGGAAAAAGGTGAAAGAAATTACTTACCACATCTTTGGCTTGAAGTTTTTCTCATGGCTCATATCTAAAAAAATATAATTTGATAATAAAGGGGGAAAAGTAAAAGAAATTACTTACTGCATCTTTGGCTTCAAGTTTTTCTGCCCAGGCATTTAAAGTGTATGGATCATTGACAGCCACACAAATAACAGAATCAATCCCTTTAGCCTTGAACTTATCAACATTTTTTTTGTAGCTAGGCACATGCTGGACTGAACAAACGCCTGTATACGCACCCTGGACATCGGTAAATGCAAATCTAATTAAACTCTCCATATAAAGATAAGTATGAAATACGAAATGAAAAAGATCCAAAGATAATATTTAGTCAGGGCTTTCTGTATCTCCTTCAGCCAAAGCCCAATTTTTTTACATTTCTAAGTTTTAAAATAAAAAATTAATGTTGGAGGCTCCCTACCTGCCCATACAGCTCATAAGCATACATTCTTGCTCAACTCATACATAAACCACTCACCATTCAGCTCCTACTCAATATCAATAGGATTAAACCTCTCTTATATTTGAAATGCCAGCAATAAATTGACAATTTGTGGCCTTTCAAAAACAATCATTTTAAAATAGAATATTATGATTCACATTAAGCAGCCAATTGGACCCCAAAGCTTAAGCTTTCAGGTAAAGATCGGCTAATGATGTATATTATGGAAATTTCAGCTAAAATCCTAATATCCAGCCTCATAGGTGGCTTTCTTTGGATTTTCAGGTGGCTCAAAAAATTGAGGAAATAAAAATATATGGATTCAGATTCAAAACCATGATCTCCTTGTTCTGCCAATGGAAGCTTTAATGGCATAGGTTAGTGAAATCACTTAAAGATAATAATAATAATAATAAAAAAGAAAAAGAAATTCATACATAGTTTTAAAACATGGATCAGCCAATTATGCATACATTCATGGATGAAAAAGTATCATTCCACCCTACTTTTGGAGGACAGAAAAAATAGATACAACTATTGAATCATGAAATATTCCCTGTTTCCTAACTCCTTATATTTACACCCTAAGCCTTGAGTTCTTGCTCCATCATGTGTCTCTTACTTTTTTTCACATCTCTACCCATTCAATGTAAGCTTTATAGGACCATATCCATCTTATAGTTTTTTCCCCCTTATGTCCTCGAATATATATAGAATATTCCTAATTTTACTTATTCAATATGGACATCTATTTTTACAAGGAAATACAAATATACAAAACACTTCATACACATTCCTAACCAAAAGGAGCATATACCAAATAGGATTTTGAGATACTTTCAAATAATCTTCACCATGATTCAAATTTCATCAAATCAATCTTTTATCTCTTTGTGATACATACCTCTATTATATTCATGATGTTTGTCTACAAGACTTCATCAATGTGCATGACTTCTTTGATATATTTTTTTTTGATAAATATCATGAATATATTAAAGGGCAAAGGCCACCAAGCATACAGGACGTATACAATTTGCCTCAAAAAGAGCACAAAAAAAACAAGCACCCTTACCCTCCCTAAGTGGCCGCTAGCCACTCCAAAAAACCTAAGAGTGAAGAGGACTCCTCTCCAATGTACACCTTAGCCCAACTCCACAAGGTACAAACAAAAGAATTTTTGAGTTTCTGTATATTTAAAACCCCTCCCTTAAAGGCTAACCTATTTCTTTCCTTCCATACCGTCCAAAAAATACACAATGGTATAGAATTCCAAATTTTTTTCCTCTTCTTCCCCACAAAGGGGCCCTTCCAACTTAATAACGCCTCCTTCACCAACTCTGGGAACACCCACTGAACCCCCACTAGGGCAAAAATATTTCCCATAAGGCCCTTACCACTATACAATGCAAGAGAATGTGATTTACACTCTCCTCTTCACACCCACACAAAAAACATCGGTTAGGAAATTGCCATCCCCGTTTTTGAAGCCTATCCAAGGTCAAAATCTTCCCCCACGCGGCTTCCCAAGCAAAAAACGCCACTTTGGTTGGGACCTTATCCACCCAAACGCCTCTATACGGAAAATCACCAGCATTGATAACAACCAGCTTGTTGTAGGCATCCTTCACCCCGTACCTCCCATGGCCCCCCCCTTTCCAAAACACCACGTCCTCTTCTGAAGATAGTTTGAAGTCCCTGAGCATAATAAGCAATCCTCTAATCACGTCCAGCTCCCAATCATTAAAATCTCTATGGAATCTGAGATTCCAACCTCCTGAACCACTGTTATGATCCCACATCTCATTAACCGTTGCATTCCTGTCGACCGCCATCTCATGCAATAGGGGAAAAGAGTGGGACAGCCTCTCATCCCCACACCACTGATCAGACCAGAATTTCACTCTAGTCCCTTTCCCTACCTTAAACTTTGTATTTTCCCAACACCACTTTGCTTCCTTCATAATCTCCTTCCAAACCCCCACTCCATAAGTACCCCGGGCTTCTTTGGTTCTCCACCCAAGCTCTTCCTGACCATATTTCACCCCAATCATTAGCCTCCAAAGATTATCCTTTTCAATTGCAAATCTCCAAACCCATTTGCCCAACAAAGCTTTGTTCAGGGAGTCAATCTTCCGAATGCCAAGGCCACCCTTCTCCCTTCTAGTGCACACCACCTCCCACTTAATTAAATGGGCCTTCCTCTCCAAGCTGCCCCCTCCCCAAAGAAAGTCCCTTTGAAGTTTTTCAAGCCTCTTTACAACACTTTTCGGCATACGAAAAAGGGACATATTGTAGATAGGAAGGCTGGCCATAGTGCACTTGATTAAGGTGATACGCCCTCCCTTTGAAATATACTGTTTTTTCCACTGAGCTAATCTCTTTCTCATTCTCTCTTCCACTCCATCCCAAATGGAGGCAGCTTTGTGATGAACTCCAAGAGGCAGCCCTAGATAAACAGTGGGCAGCACTCCCACTTTACAGCCAAGTTCCACAGCCAGCTCCTCAATGTCTTCCACCTCACCCACTGGAATTAGGACACTTTTATCAAGATTAATTCTAAGACCGGAAGCCGCCTCAAACCACGCCAAAATCCAGCTTAGGGCGGACACTTGCTCTTTGCTAGCTTCACAAAAAATGATCGTGTCATCAGCAAAGAGTAGGTGGGAAACTGTCATCTCCTCTTCCCCTCTCCCCCGCATTCTGCAGCCTAAAACGAAGCCCCCTTCAACCGCCCTTCTAATTAGGATACTAAGAACTTCCATTCCCAACACAAAAAGATACGGGGAAAGGGGATCTTCTTGTCTTAGCCCCTTAGAATTTGAAAAGAAACCAGCCGGCACCCCGTTGATCATGACTGAAAATTTGGCGGTTGAGATGCACCACCAAATCCACTCCACCCACCGCGACCCAAAACCCATTTTGACCAGAATTTTCATGAGAAAGTTCCAATTAATGCTGTCGTAGGCTTTCTCAATGTCCAATTTACAGATCAGCCCTTTCTCGTTTCTCTTTTGCCAAAAATCGATCACCTCATTGGCAATAAGAGACGCATCCAAGATTTGTTTGCCCCTCACAAAGGCGTTTTGGTCCCCGGACACCACCTTATCTAACACTTTCTTTAACCTATTCGCCAACACCTTAGCCAGCAGCTTGTACAAGCTCCCTAACAAGCTAATTGGCATGAAATCACCCAAATCTTCAGCCCCTCCTTTCTTAGGAATGAGGACTATAAAGGTGGAATTAAGGCTGTTGGCAAAAGAACGCTGGACATAGAATTCTCTAAACAGTTCCATAATCTCCTCCTTTACTACCTCCCAGCTTGATTGCCAAAAAGCAATTGTAAACCCATCCAGTCCTGGAGCTTTATCCCCATTCATACCCATTAAGGCTGCAAAAATCTCCTCTTCAGTAAATTGCACCTCCAGAGAATCAGCTTCACTGGAACTAAGGCATTTAAAGTGCACCCCCTCAATATCCGCCCTCCAGCCAGGTTCTTCAAAAAGCACCTGCTGAAAAGCACTCACTATTCCCTCCCTCATCTCCTGCTCCTCCGTCATCCAAACTCCATTAACCTTTATTCTATCCATAGAATTGTTCCTTCGATGAGCATTAGCCATCCTGTGGAAAAATCCAGTGTTTCTATCTCCCTCCTTAAGCCACAATTCCCTTGACATTTGTCTCCAGTGTGTCTCCTCCAAAAGGACCCATTTTTTAAAAGAGTCCTTAGCTTCTTTTTTCAGTTCAGTTTCATCTGCAGACAAGCTCCTTTCCCTTTCCACCCCGTCCCAAAATTCCACTTGTTGCAGGGCTAAGTTCTTATTAATTTCCAGCCTACCAAACACCTCTCTATTCCACACTTTAATCTTATGCTTCAGCACCTTCATTTTAGTGGCTAGTCTGACACTAGCCCTCCCTCTGACCTCAATTCCTTGCCACCATCCCCTCAGAAGATCCATGAATCCGTCAACTTTAAGCCACATATTTTCAAACCTAAACGGGGACGGACCTCTCCTCAACCCTCCCCCCTTCAGCACAATAGGAAAATGGTCTGATATCGGTCTGGGCAGCCTACATTGCACAGTCTCACTGAAGTGGTCAAGCCAACTCTGGGTCACCAGGAATCTATCCAATCTGGCCCACGCCTGATTATTCCTCCCCCCACTCCAGGTAAGCATCCCTCCTTGAAGAGGAAGATCAATGAGTTCTAAATCATCCACCACTTGAGCAAACCTCCTCATTGCACTCGTTAATCTCCCCTGATTACTTCTTTCCCTCATTGACAGGGTGACATTGAAGTCACCCCCTATGCACCATGGGTCCTCCCAAATGCCTCGGATTGCTCCTATTTCCTCCCACATCCACTCCCTGTCCTCTTTAGAAAATGGCCCATAAACCCCAGTAAACATCCAGACTAGACCGTCTTCCACATTCCTCATCCTACAAGAAATTGAGAAGCTCCCCACTTCCATTTCCATTAATTCCAATGTCCTCTTATCCCAGCAGATTAGAATCCCTCCCGCAGTCCCCTGGGCATCCAGAGTACCCCAATTAAGGAACCTGCCAGTGCCTAAGCTCCGCACCAACCCCTCTGTCATTGCTTGGATCTTGGTCTCCTGGAGACAAAACAAGTCCACTCTTTGACTCCTTATCAAAGCCTTGATTACCTTTCTTTTTGAGCTATCATTAGCTCCCCGAACATTCCAGCTCAAGATTCTAAGCTTCATTTTACCACCATAATCTGACACCCTCCTGCTAACATCCCACTTTTTTGCTTCTTTCCCCCCTCGTAGTTAATAGAACATTCCAACCTTTTCAATTCCCTTTCAAACTTGGATTTTTCTAAAAGGTTTTTACTATGGACCTTTTCCCTTCTCTTACGGATTTTAACCAGAAACTCCAATATTTCTTTCTCCATACCTTCTGTAGAAAATCCCAAGAATTTGCTAAATTTGGCTAACTCACTTTCCTCCCAATTTTCCTCCTCCCATCCCTTTCCATCACATGGCATGGCTAGACTCAACTCCTTACCACTACACACCTTGCTGGCACTTAGGCCCACCCTCAAATCCCATCGGTACACATTTTCCTCTTCTGAAGGACCCAAGGGGGGAAGCATTGATATATGTCACAATTAAGGCAATCTTCTAATATATTCTACTTGGAAACCTATCTAAACCAAATCCTTATTCATCACCATGACTTTCTTATACACCACACTCTCCTCGTATGTCATAGTCCCCTTCAAGCACCACAATCCCCTCATGTGCTATGGTCTTCTCATGCACCATAACCTCAAATTGTTTAACCACTTCACTATTTCCACCTTTCAAGATTGTAATATCTCATATTAGATATAGGAAGAAGTTTCCAACACTACAGATGTAGTGGATTTCTCTTAATTATATAAATGTCTTTTAAAGTCGTGATGGCCTATTACTTAAGAGGGAGTGAGTCATTACAATTGGTATTAGAGTCAATCCATGGTCTTGATGTGGCACTCAAAGTAACTCTGTTGAGTGGCCCCGCAATTCTATCGGATACAACAAGAACATTATGTTTATATGAGGGATGATTACAATATCTCATATTGGACAGGGAAAGAAGTTCCTAGCAATATATATGCAATGAGTTCCTCTTAACCATATAAACATGTTCTAAAGTCGTGCAAACCCATTGAGCCCAAAGTGGATGACATTTACACTAGAAAGAGCAGGTTGCCAAAACGAAATGTATAGAAAACATTAAACTTATGCCAGAAAACAAAATACATGTTTGTTGTTCCATGTATCACATGCTGATAAGAAAACAATGAACTCCACATTCAAAGAAAATTCCTTTTACAATCCTCTTTTGTATTTTCTTCTCCTTGACTCTTCTAGAAATCATCATCTTAGTCTCTAATACTATTTATTGTGATAATGGAAATTTTAATGCTACAAGTTAGTGCAATAACATAAAGATAAAAAAGACATACATACACAAAAAAGCATAAAGTTTTAACATAGTTCAACCAACTATACCTATATTGGCAAAAAAGAGAATCATTACAAAGAATAGAAACATATATATAACTATTGAGTACCAAAACATATCATGTTCCTTTGTTTCTCCGCTCCTTGTATTTACACCCTAAACCACAAGACCTCACTCTATTGGATGCCTCCCACTTTCCTCACATCTTACTATTTGACATAGACTTTATAAGTCCATCTCCATCTCATAACATTTTCCGCCCATGTCCTAAAATATGTTATATATGAAGGTAGGTATTCCTCACAACTTTCTTTATCTAATATAAATATCTATTTTACAAGTAAATACGAATATATAAAATACCCCGCATATATTCTTTACCAAAGGAATCTGTACCAAATAGGAATTTGAAACACTTTCAAACGCTCCAATAAACAATAGTATGATTCACTAGTTTATGTGTGTGTTTGTGTATATATATAAAGAATGATGAAAAACAAAACTATTTATTCTAAAAAAACACAGGACATTGTTAAACTAATAGTGGTTCCAAATAAATAAATAAATAAATCAATAATCAGCGATAGAACTTCCCCTACAAAGAACATCAAATGTTTAGCTCTCCACTTTGCTAACATATCTACCATGTGATTAGTTAAATGAGAAATCCAACAGAAGGAGCATGCCATCCCTGAAGCAAGATAAAGATATTTGCCCATCGAATTTCCATAAGCCTTTTTCTTTCTTATTCACCCAAGATAAGACCCTGCTAGAATCTTCCACTAGTAGGTTGGAAAGACCTTTAACTTTAGCCAATTTTAGGCCTTCAAACAAGCCTAGAATTTCTAGTATGTTTAGAAAATGCTCTCAATGGTATTCCATGATAATTCAGGAGCATTCCTCCAATTCCTGGTTGTCCCAAATTTCCTAACAAGCACTCATCAAAATTCAACTCATAAAAAGCTAGAAATTGGGCTATAGCTGATACCTTTAGTTCTCATTTCTTCTAAGCAAAAAGCTAGAAATTTTGGTAGGGAAAAATTACAAAGCCCAAAGTTATCACATTGAATAAAAGTTATATGACTATTGACTAGCAATCATAGTCTAGTGATTCTCCAGGTTTATCTTTTGGAACTTGTGCTTTTGCTTGTCTCAACTCATAAAAAATAAGTAACAAAGTAGAAAAGTACATTTTCAGTCTCTGAGATGTACCGGTTTCAATTCTATCCATGTGTCACTTAAGCTCCACTTGGATTTTGAAAGGTACTAGGAAAAGGAGAAAGAAAAACAAAGGAGAAATCTCAAAATTTTTATTTTGTTTATCATGAAAAAATTGGAAAAAACATAAAGAAGAAGAAGAAGAAAGAAATAAATCGATAAATTTTTTTGACAACTTATATATCTTCAAATTCTTCATTCTCTATTTGAAAAGAGAGAAAATTGAAAAAAAAAAATTGGGGAAGAAAATATATTAAGCTCAAACTTAATTTGTATCAGAGCTTCCACTACAACACTAATCAATAACATCCAAAATTTGTATAAAATAACATGATTGAGGCTAGTATGTATGGCACAATTCCAAGAGAATAGCATTTCCAAAGAACAAAAAATTGAATCCAATTTCCTTTCAAGAAGCGTGAAATTATTATTAACCAAGCACGGGCACCTGTATTCTTTTGCAGCAAACACAATAGCATCATAGATTTTTCCAGTACCATTCGAAGTTCTAATTTTCCAAACTCCATGTGGAGGTTCAAATTTCAAACACAAAACCCGTAATTATCACAAACATATCAACCAGTGAGTGCTTAAGGTTCTTCTCCCCTCCAAATGCTACCTTTAGAAATGAAAAAGAAATAGGGTTTGAAGACTCGATAGGGTTTTCTCTGGCTTAACCAAACGGCATCTATTGCGCACTGGAAAAGGAATTAAAATAAAACACACACAATTTTCTTATTTTTTTTATTTTTTAAAAAGGTAAAATACTGTTACTTACAGGGAGACCAAAGATGACCACTTTCTTGTCCTGAAAATATCGGAGTAGAAAACAAAAACGAAGAAATTAGAGAACCGAACATCTAACTGGAAGAACAAGAGAGGAATCCATGGAAAGGAAATTTGAAGAGCAAACCTTGAAAAGTTCTTTGAGAGTTGTTGTGGAAAACTTAGAGGAGACGCCTTCGTCCCAGGTCCGAGCCTTCTGGAGACGAACATCTGGTGCAGCTGACACCAAATCTGTCCCCACTGCAACAGAGGCGTAATGCCTTGATGCTGCTGCAGCTGCGATTCGGAGACTCTCCACCGTTGATTTCATCATCATGCTTCGCTTCAGAATTCTGGACGCCATGGATTCCAACCGTGACTGGTTCGGCTTCGGGCATTCGCGGATGACGAAGGGCTATATAGTGAAATCACTGAAATGTTGGCCTACCAACTAAGCAACCGTTCTGGACTGTCACCATGGGCCTCATTTGTTGGCCCATCTGGCCCAGAAGGTTTTCTTAATAAATCTACTGTATTTATTCTTCAACTTAATGGTCACACATTTAAGAAACTCTTGTCTGATTGAAAAGAATGCAAAATTTCCACTTAATAATTAATATAAAAAGAGAAAATTTTAAAATTGGAAGTCTCCTATAGAAGCATAAAATTAATCTATTTACTAATATAGACACGTGTCAATAAATTACCAATCCTAAAATCGACACACATGTGAAGTAGCCAAATAAATAATTATCATGCTCACAAAATTCATAGTATAAGAAGTGATCTTAGAGTCCATTTGATAGTGATTTTAAAAAGTGTTTTTAATATTTCTGACACTTAAAATTTTTTATCTTTTAAGCATTAGAAAGAATGAAAACACTTCTTAAAATCATTATCAAACAGACTCTTATTTATTTCAAATATTGTACGATTATGTGTCCACTTAATGCCCTATTTGGATAGTTAGATACTTGTCTTGGATACTATAGGAAATTTTTCCCAACAAAACATAGCCTAGAATTTCATCGAAATGAGATTGGTTCATAAGATTCCTAATCAATAGTCAAGACTCAATATAATTGTTACTTGAGGGCATGATCCCAACAAGGCCTATAGGTCAAATTTTGTGGGCTTGTCAAAGAAGGCATATAGGACATGTTGCAATTCTTCTGTCCATTCAGTAGGCACTTACGTTTCTTGAAAGTGACCTAATCCACTGGGCTTTGAAACCATCTGGTGGCTGGGATCATTTTCCGGAGGTTCAAAGAATTTTGGCCCATTGTTATGTTCCATGTACGTTTTCTACTCCACTTAGATGTCAAAAGTCCCTGGCTCATGTTTGTAAAAGAAGGAATGAGAAATCAATTTTATTCTTCGAGGTTTGAAGAGCTCTCAGGACTTTGAAAGATACCTCAAACTTTGTTTCTCTAGCCGTCCATTGTAACTCTCACATACATATTCTGATATAGCTTCCTCCTCTTCCATTATATAGACTGGAGAGCAGAAACCATTAATTGAGACCTCACAAAGTTCAACTAAATTTTGCAGGGTCATAGAGAGGACGAGGTTTACTACTGAAGATTTTGATCAAAATATCAATTAGACTGTGAACAGTTTCTCATCAGCAGAATGATTTCAGTTCCCTCGATTTTCAGTACTGAGACAACCTTATTAATTTAAAAATACAAAATGAGATTTGAGCCTCAACATACAACTGTTACTGGAGAAGAAAAAAGGGCGTGTAGGAAAAATTTCAGCTTGCAGCTTCTTTCAAGACAAAGAATCCTCAATGATCACTGCAAGCAGCTTCCATCAAGAACTTCCAGGTCCCTAATATCTGTAAACAATAATAAATTTCAGACCAAGTGAGCAACAAGAAATTTTTACTCTTCAAGCACTAGAAAATTCAAGTTAAATTCAAGCTACGCGAACAAACATATAAAGAGAAAGTGTGAAAGGGCCACAGGCTCTACAATTGCCAAGTAAAAGTGAATACAAATAGAACTTTGCATCTACAGGAAACTTTTGTACCATTTAAAATTGCTTTGAAAGGATGACATATATTTACTTTGATGGTTACCTTTTAGATGTATAAATCAAGTGTCTTATGGTTGAGTCCAACCACATAGAAGGCATAGAACTCTTAAGATATGTTCAACTTCACACTTGTTTGAAGAAAGGAAACAGAATGTTGTGACCACTTCACTTCCCGTTTTTTAAAGAAGCCCGGCCAAATATTTAGTATGACTCGAATATAGAGAGAATACGAACCATTTCATGATTTAGAACAGAAACAGAAGTTCCAGGAATTAGTGAACACAACAGAAATGTGAACTGAGTAAAAGATTTGCACAATCATATAACAAATAGTTTAACTGATTATGTGTACCATGCAATATGGAAGAACATCTACATGTTAGATTACTAACCAAACGTTCACACTTTCACTGATTTGAACATTCAAAAGAAATGGCTCAAACCAGTCACTGCAACCGATGAAACAGGAGGAAACGTATCTTATAGTGTTAAATGGTCAGCTTATGGAGAACTTACTAATTATTTTGCGCATACCACCTCTTTATGCTTCTATACCAGCCCCATTGGATACATAGACCTATAAAACGGGTTGGACCAGCAGCAAACACCTCACATAAAGCCATCAGTACTGATCTTTGAGGAGATAAACCAGCTGTTGCAATGGCCAGTAAGAGTCCGTCAAAGTTGCAAGGGACAATAAAACTACCAGATTTGATCCCATTCAAAGTTTTCTTGGCAACTTCATCAGCTTTCATTGTTCCAGAGGAGGCCGCAATAATACCGGTAAGCTGAGGTCTCATCTTGGTCTCTGCAACAAATGGGAACGTCTTAGTGGAACGCGATTGAGCTTCGTACAACACATGTTTAACAAGATATGATTATGCCCATGTTTTAAAGGATTATAGAGTAGTTCTCTTGGGAGTGCTTTGGGTAATCCACAAAGAAATGGTCCAAGGGCATGTTGAAAGGCAAAACAGCAACAGGGACACTGTTCAAGGCTGTTGCTCGTATTGGCTTTTAAGAAGTTAGAATCTTTTTTAAGCTCAATTAGAATTTTTATGTCTGTTTGGATAATTTGGTTACAAGAGCTTACTGTAAAAGTCAAGAAAATGTTGCTTCTCCTATAACCTATTTCATTTTTAATGGAACTTTTACCACCTCTTTTGCTTTGACTTTGGCTTCAGCTTGAAAAACAATAAAAGGCTATCCCAAACAAGGCCTGAAACTCCTAGCCCATCAAAGCCAATTTGAAATAGAAGTAAAAAGATGAGATTGTTTTGTGCATGGCATGAACATGATAGATAATTGCAAAACCCCAATAGCTTAGTTGGTAAAAGTCTTCTGTTGGTTCGTTTGAGTTGTGGCTTGCACAAAAAGGATTTGCAAATGCGCTTGAATAGAGTTAAATGCATAAGACTGATATTGAATTGCAAAGGTCAATTGCAGTAATATAGGAGGAGACAATCTAGTGTTAAGACCATCCATTCTATCAAAAAGCCATGTATGTCTTCACGACAGTTCAAAGATACCCAATAAATGATAGTAAAGCAGAGAAATTAAAGATTCAAAGACCTTGCTCAAACCCAGGAGTGTCTGTATCTGGAGGAAATATAAGTGAGACAAGAATGTTGTGTGCGATGACCTCCTGTTGCAATGCTTCTGCCAATCCCCGGAGGCCAAACTTGCTAGCCGAGTACGCTGTGTAACCATAAATGCCCACCTACAGAAATCATGACTCCAAATGAACCCAATAGACAGATAGTTGTTTTGGAATCTAATAAACACTGAAATTTAACATCTAAGATCCAAAAACTCTTGTGCTTTGAATGTCAAATAAGTCGATTTCTAGGTATTCCATTTTAAATTTAGGCGGTAATGTTCATTTCTAGTGCTGAAAAAAAATCACTAGAATAATGGAACAAAAGATCAAAGCAAAAGGCAATACGTTGAAAGTGCTTTCTTGCTTTTTTGAAGCATAAAAAGTAGGGAAAAAGTATTTCTGAAAACATAAGGAGTTCCTAACAGTTTATAGAATTTTCATAGCAAACAAATTAGCTTAAAACACTTCACACTTGTTCAAGTGCACAGTACCTGACCGGCCTGCGACGATATAATGGCGATCGACGCCGGTTCACGGCTTTTCCGATTCTTCATCCCCGGCAAAGCAGCCTTAATCAAATGAAATGTTCCCATCAGATTCACATCGATCATGAACTTAACCTCCTCCAATTCCTGTTTCTCCAGTTCTCGCGGCACAAACACTCCTTGATTGCAGATCAGCACATCGACGGGGCCAGCCTCTTCGATGGCGCGGAGGACGGCGTCGGGGTCGCGGACATCGGCGGGGAAAACGGCGACATCATTGCCGGTGGAGAGGCGGATAGAGTCTCGAGCCTCCTGGAGCCTATCCACATTTCGAGCGAGGATGGAGACGCGAGCGCCCTCCGAAGCGGCCAGGTGGGCGAGGGCGAGGCCGATGCCGCTGGATCCTCCAGTGATGAACACGTGGCGGTTCCTGATTGGGATCTTGATAGATTGAGGTTTGAGGATTAGGGCTAGTAAAAGGAAGATTACGATAAAGATGACGACGAAGAAGACCTGGGCCAGGCTGAGGTCCGCCATTGACACAGCTCCTCTGTGAGGCGATGCAAATAAAACGATATTATCAAAATATCGTCTTAAAAGGAAATCGTTTCAGCAAGACGATTTTCTCACCAACTTCGAAAAATATCGTCGTTAAAAGAAACGATTTTATCATGGAAAACGATGAAGAGAAAGAAATAATACGGTTGAAGAGAATCTTTATTACAAATTTTCTATCATTTTAATTTAACAAGATAATAACCGCCTATTTGACAAATATTTTTAAAAAATAATTATATCAAGAAATAAAATATTATATATGAAATTTATTTTTAAAACATATTTAAAATTATTAAAAATAAATTAAAAATATTTTAGGTTTCAAACATATTTTGTTTTATAAATCATTATAGAATAATTTTCTCAAAAAATATTTTTGAAAACAATTACTAAAATCAGCCTAAAAATTAAATTTTACATATATTAATTTCATAATAATTTGAATGAGATTTTAAAATCAATTATGTTTTAAAATCAATCAGAACATTTTAATTTTCTCACTCATTATTTAAATTTTTACAAATTAATTCATATATGCAAAATTAAATTTTAATTCAAATGATAATTTTTTCTTCCATTTTTTTTTAGTTTATCATTAAAAAAATTAATAATCCATTTCTATATTTATTGGATTTTTTACAATTTGAAAAAAAAAAATTAAAACTTGTTCTTTTTATTTCTATTTATTAAAAATATAAATATAGATATAAATTTTCTTAATGTTAAAATTTATGTTTAACAATCAAACACAATTCAAGAATATTGGAAAAATTTTTAAAAATCATTTATTTGAAACATGATTTAATAATATAAAATAGAAAATTCATTATTCGAATTTATAAAAATATTTTTAAAATAAAATAAAACCGTTTTAAAGGAGGGCACTAATTTCATAAACATTTTGTATAACAGATGAATTGTATAAGTAATTAGTGAATTTAATTTCAAAGAATAAATCAATTTTAGTTCAAACTTATTACATCAGATTTGATGTAGCTTACGAAAATCATAATTCCAACAAATTTTAGTCATATAGGAAATCATTTTTCATATAAGTTAAAAGGAGACTTTTTAGCTACATTTGGTTCTAGAAAATTTCGGGAAAAAATAAAGAGGAAAATTAGAAAGAAATTTTAAAAAATAGATTTATATCCTATAGGACGTAATAACAGTATCGTGTCTGCATGAGAGTAATTGTGATATCTTACATCGGATACGAGAGAAAGTTTATGACTCTATATATATACAAACTCCTCTTAATTATTTAGAAATTTTTTAAAGTCGTAAAAACCATTTTATATAAGTATGAACTTCTTTTAACTATAAGTACAAACTCATCTTTAACTATATAGATGATTTTTAAAACCATAAGAGTTCATTTGGGTTTAAAGCGGACAATATTTGTATAATTAAGTACAGACACACAATATCCATATGGTTGAATCTGAGTTATTAAAACAACTTATACCCGCTCTTATTTACTTAAAAAAAATAGATTTATTACTTTTTAATTAATGAATTTAATTTAAAAAAATAAGTTGAAATTGATTAAATAGATTTATATTTTGAGGGGAAAAAATGATGGAATTTGATCTTTATAGGAATAACCCAAATACAACTTGAACCCAATTGTGGGCTGGGCTCGGTTGGACCACTGGGTATGGGCTGGGCTTAAAGTTAGTTTACTTATGTCAATCGTGGTTAGACCAGAGGTGGCATAACTGACAATTTTTGGAGCGAAGGATCTCAAAACAACAATCATCACACCATTTGAAATTACAGCAAGGAAAATGATATCTCAAAACGTTTTCTTTTTTCCCTCAAAAAAGCCAAATGACATGTTATATAATTGATTACAACATAAGGCACTCTAACAACATGTTACATTAAAGTGAACCCACATTAAAATTAAGCAAAAAAAAAATGAGGAGTGGATTTTCACATCTTGAAAAGGAGTGTGCCTGAGATGGGGAATCGAAACACAACCTTAGACAAGAAGATCCAGGAAATCTTTTGGCATAAGCTAATTTGTAAAGACATGAGATGAGATAATTGAAGATGAGGTGGTGATGGTGACAGGGTGATGGTGAAGGGATACAGGTTGTATGATGATGGGGGCTTTATCTTGAGGGGACTGGGGGGTGAGTTCAAACTCTGAATCATTTTGATTATTTTCAAGCCGAGTAGGCCTACTGGTACTATCTTTTTGAAGCAATTTCTCAGTAAGTGGGTGTTTGAGATATTGAGAACAACAGAGTTGGAACCCACAACTCATCCTTTTCCTTTCATTTCTTCCTAAATAATTCACTCTCTGATTGGGGTATGGTACATCCACAAGTGGGCTAGTCCTAGATTTCAAACTAAATTAATAAAACCTCTCTTTATTCTAAGAAATCTAAGCAAATATTCCATCACCATGTCTTTTAGCCCTTTGCTTTGCTTTCTTTTTTTTTTTTTTTACTTTTTTGTGATATTAAGGATCTCTTGGAGATTTAGGGCTTGACTAATTTACTTTGTTTGTGAAAACCTAGGATTCTTGAGGGTAAAATAATTGAGTTTTTGACCCTTTTTTGAGGATCATAATTTGGATCTAAAAGTACTGGGCTCATATGGTGTCTGCCTCTATTGATTAGGATCCAATGTTTGATTTGGCAGAAGGAGTGGCTGATGATCCCATCAGCTTAATTAATCACAATACTTTTTGGGGTTTCATTTGGGTTTTCTCAAAATAATGCATATATTGATCACCCTAGGCATTGGATCCTCATGACAGCTAGAAAAATATGGGATAAAAACCAGAATATGTGAAGCTGAAGACACATGGAACCCAAGCTGATGCTTTGACCAATTACCCATGAAAAAATTTTAATTTCTCTCTTCATAAAGAACATATGGAAGATTCATTTATCAAGGGCTACAAGCAAAATTCTCAATAATCATGGTTTATTAAGTATTGATTTGAAAAGTTATTCAGGAAGCAAAACCAAAGGTGAATGGTGATTCCAAATGCCTGGACAAGAATCAAGAGCCAGAGCAAGGAGTGGCTCTGCACCAGACCCACCCAAATGAATCCAGCCCACAAGAAGTTTCAACATAAAGGCTAAAGAAGAAAGGGAATAAATGATTAGGTATTTCGTGAGAAAAGAGAAGTCTCAAGCTTCAAACAACTAATCATACATACAGCTTGCCAATGCCCCCCTGATAGAATCAAACAAAGAACATAAGCATCCTTTCCATATCTTTCCCCCCACCCTTTCTCTCTCTCTATGTCTTTTAGGGTGGGCTACAACTTGCAAGCTAATTCCCCAAAGCTGCCACTTTAGTATTTCAGTGCCTCTTTATTCCAAGTGAACATTTTTTCCTGAGGTGAAGGCACAGCTCAAGGCTCTCAAGTGGCTCAGCCTCCACCTAATGGCCTATTTTCCCACAATATTATATATGAACAATAGAGTAGATAGCAACTGGCATACATCATTCTTATGTGTACTTTTGTTTACAAGCTTATCAATCTGATATGATATATTAATGGGACCAAAACTGATATTCTCAAGATTTTTAATATGGGGTTTAGTGAAAAGGAAAATAATACCCATTTATTTGCTTTTCTGCACATGCCTGAGAAGGGCCACCACCAATGGAATGTGTCTTGTCGGATAATTCATTATATTTCTTCTCCTTGCTAAGAGTAGAAGACAGTTAAGAGAATCAGGAAGGCTAAGGGAAACTGCTTGGAATGAATAAGATAAAAATAAAATAATTTAAGTTATGGCATTAAATGAACACAAAGCTTATCCTACATCAATCTCAACACCCAGCATACATTTCCATATCTAGAGAGGTATGACCTTTGGTGAAACCTCCCCAAAGCCAAGGATTAATAGTAGAGTAATACAGAATTAATGTACATGGCCACCATACAGATTAAAAGGGGGAAATAAAAAAGAGGGGCTTTGCCTCAACACAATGGCAAAGTAATTAGTAGAATCATTATTCAAATTATACACTTCATCACTAATTAACCAATATGTAGCTGCTTAGCATTTTTTGGGGTTAAAAGAATTTTTGTAGGATAGATGAGAAACCCCTCTTGTGTTATTATCAGGTTGCCTTTGAGATTTGGTGTTGGATGAGTTGAATCTCCCTTGCCTGTTCTTCCTTCTTGGCTGGGATGATCTTGGAATGAAAACTCCTGTGCCTTTGCTCTCTCTTCTGCAATTTTGATCATGTAGGATTGGGTATTGTGTGGATGGGTGGATCACTCTGGAGAAGGCCTGAACATCAATCAAACAGAGTTTAATTATCATATTATCATGTGAGAAACAGAGGCTCCACACAGGTGATGGAAGCTAGGAAGCAAGAAAACATGTTCTTTCTTTTGTAACAGAAGGGCATGGGCATGAAGCAGAACCTGGAGAGAAACAGAAGGGCAACGAGCAACCGGGTCTTCATCATCGTCCATGATTAGAAGAGAAATTTGCTTGCTCAAGTCTTGAAAGAACAAATCATCTTCTATCTCCATCGCCACCTCCATATCTGTCTCTATGTAGACTTGATTAAACCAGAAGGTAGAGAGGCAAGAGCTTAGCTTCTTGGTGTGAGTGGTGGCGCAAAAACAAAAGAAAGAGAGAGAAGCTCAACACTTGATTCACAGATACACTCTCTCTCTCTCTCTTTTCTTTTCCTTCAGTTGAGTGGGGGTGGATGGCTTATAAATATAGAAAGGAAAGTGAAGGGGGGAAGGGGGTGAGTTGAGAGTATAGGGAGGGTGGTGAACATGTGGGGGTGGTGGGGTCATGGTGGCAGTTGGCCAATCTGTCTAAGTCTCACTACCCCACAAGAATCATGAAGTGTATTATGATATTATCCATAGTCGAGAAAGAGATGAGGAGCAGCCGGCAACAACCCACACCCAGATATCTCATCCAAGATAGACTTAATCTTTAGCACACTTGGTTGTGAATCTGCCCCCTCTCTCTCACTCACACACTTCCCATCCACTTAAGGGAACAAGGTATGGTTCACACTCAAACACATCTACACGCCTGTCTCTCCATTTTGACCCAAATTTTCACCCACAGGACCTTGTTAATTTTTCCATCACCAGTACTAGAAAATCTCTTCAAGATAAAGATTTAAAATGAATACAGACAAAGGAAGTAAATTATAGTACCCTGCAGATCCTGACACTTTGTGTATATTGGGGTGTATGTGACTGAATTATCAGATGAAGATGTATCCTACTGTCTAGGACCCATAGGGACAGTGTGAAGGGTCATAAACCTAAAACCGATGGTGGTGCAGAAGAGGGTTAGTTCAATAAAAAGAAGGGACAGTAGTATGCTAGGAGAAGTGGGTCCACTTCATAAACTCATGAAATGCATTTGAGGGTTTGAGGGATGATGAAAATATTTCAATTTTCATCACTGTGCTTGACTTGTTCCTTACACTTTATAGCTCAGCTGTACGTGCCCTGCTTTACTATACAAAGCAAACTAGTGAATTATGGGTATCATGTGGTCCACACGGTTAGCTGGCTGGCCAAGGGTCCCACCCATTTGCACACCATTATGGTGCATGGATGTTGATTTCAATTCTTTTCTTTATGCCCCTATTAAATCAATATCATCTATTTATTTATTTATTTTCCTTCTTTCTTGGAGTGGGGATGTCAGTTTTAGAGAGATTCTGAGAAAAACGACCAACATTATTACATCCATACCAACACCCCCCAAGTGTTTCCTAAATGCATTTGGATAGTCATACACATTCTTAAAATTTTAGAAAAGATTATTGTATTTTTCTTTCTATATTGAAGGTAATATATGTGGACAGGTGAGCATAGTTGATTTTGTGGATGTGGGAGAGGGGAGAGGGGAGAGGGGAGAGGCCCAGGGCAAGCTGTCTCATAGCAGGAGGGAGAGGCAAAGTTCAAAAGATATCATGTGACTACTGTTGATGATGAAGGTTCCCTCATCTAAGGATTTTATCTTATCTTAGACTCACGGTTCCAAAAGAAATCTAGCAATGCTTCAAGGAATCAGACATATTTATTTATGATACTCCCTTTAGATTTTTCCCTATAAAAAGCCGGTGATAAATATTGGAATTAAGATATGAATGTTCCTTTACTCTTCATTCGGGTAGCATGTACTTAGCCTTTGTGGCTTGCCCCTCCTTGTTCATTTCAGAGCCCACTTCAGATGGGAAAAAGAATAGAGAAAAAAAAAAAAAAAAAAAGGAATCCCACCGACTTTCGATTCCATTCATGTCGAAGTTAAAAGTGAGGGAAAATCATGGGAAGCAGAGACATGAGTAGAGATTCTTGTCGCATGTATGAGTGTAGACTTTTTTGCTCCCATCTGTTAATTTTTCATCCTAAAACGCAAAGCTTAGCCATTATTTTGTGGCCTTCAATTTTAATCTACCTTCTGGTTTTAGGCAATGGACAGCAAGCATGGGTCCAGCCAATAAGGAACACTGCAATTCTTTGTGAGTAAAATCCAAAGAGAAGCAATCAAAATGAGGAACAAATGGGATATATGTAAATATATCTAATGCCCATTAGGAAGCTTCATCTTTTGATCTACAAGAGCCATCTTTTGCATTAAGTAACATGAAACTTACAATACTTGCCTTATAGAATTATCATCTTCGTAATAATATCACAGCTCAAAGTACTATTTCAAGGACTTGTCTTTGGAAAAATGTTAACAAAGTAATAAGGCACCCAGACCCACTTCACCCCCATTTCTGCCCTTCACTCAGATGACGTACTCCATGGAACAGATAAAGAAAAGGGAAGAGGAGAAAAGGAACATTTCTGCAGCTTCAGAAGCAGTTCCGGGTCCATTTTCCAAATAAAAACCAAGTGTAGGAAAGAAAGAAAAAAATCTATGCCCCGCCAGCTGTGTCCATATCTGTAGCCCCATCAATTCCCTTGAAAACAACACGTAGTTTCCTCAGACATGAAGTTTTCTTGTCATTCTTGGTGGTTGAACCAGTCACATGTACGATATCCTTCCGGATTTTACCCATTAAATCAAAGAGCGGTAGATTTAGGTTTGATCTGGTCAACTCTTCTAATACTGGAGGAGCCTGTATGTACAGATTCTTCTCTCGATGTTTGACACTTGCTTTTGAAAGAAGCAGCTTAGGGTGCTCTTGAAGTTGATCCATAAACTGTTGAATTCAAAGGATATTCAAAGGAAGATAAGACAGATGACCAGAGAAAGATGGGTCAAATCAGAATTTTGCTATCAGGTTTTTCCCACATAAATATTCCATTTGTTTCAGCCGAAAGCCATGAGGACAAGGATTATCAAGCCAGTAAACAGAGATGCTCATCAATTTATATTGGTAGGTGTGTGCAAGCCTAAAGATTTGCCTAGGACAGTGAGTGCCAACGAGAAATAAAGGAGAATCAGATATTTTTCTTTTTGACGAGCATAAAGGAGAATCAGGTACAAGATTCAGAAAACCAGATTCTTTCTTTTTAGTGAATCGAAAAATCTATTAAGAATTCTTGTCATATCTGTGCAGGTGAGTTGCAACAAAGAAAAATCTCAAGCTCACCCAACTGATTTTCCATGGCCTTCTTCCATGGCCAAATCAGTTGGTCTAATGTTAAAGGGAAATTAGGGATAAAGCATCAAACACATACAGAAAACTTGAACATAAGGTAGATTCAGATCAGCTCTAGGTGTGAAACTAGGGTTAATAAATGCAAGTTTTTACTTATTTATTTTACTCAACATTAACAGCCAAAACGATCAAATCATGAGAGGATTTGTGTATTTGTATGTGTGTGCATATATATTCTTAGGTTGCACCAGACCCAGTTGTTCTTTTTCAGTAGAGCATCATACAAAAGTGACCCCTTTTGGTTAGAAATAAAACTACATGATTATGTCCATTATAAACTGAAAAAAGAAGGGCCATACAGAGTAAACTAACCTTTTGTAAAGTAACCGAAGTATCCAACTCAATAAGAACACCTGGACCACATATAAGACAGTCCATGTCCTTCACAAACTCAGTTACTTTAGTGTGGAGACCTTCAGCCCCATTGTACCTACAAAATATTCAAACAGAACATTTTATCTAAACAGAATAATAAACAGATCCAAGAGGAACCTATCACGATATTTGATTTTCAGTATTCAACTCTAAACTGAAAAAATGCATAAGCATAACTCCATCACCAATAAAATTATCAATAACTAATTAAAAATATCACATCCATGTTATGAGCAACACACTCATGATGATGATCATTAAAAGTTGATATCAATTAATGATAATGAAAGGAAAGAAGGACAAAGAAATGCCATGTTAATGCCACTGTAATCCTTCATGAAAAACACAAAAAAAAATATCAAAAGAACATATACCATCAGCATCAGAAAATTGGAAAAGAGGGAAGAGATTGAAAGAGGAGCAAATTTTCAAATTGGGTGTGTGTGTCTTCTTGTGTGTGTGTGAGAAAGAGAGAGAGGTAGGGAGAGAGATGACCCTAACAAAACTTGATAGAACCTCTAGAGTTTTGGGAGGGTCATGTCTTCAAAGAACCACCACTAATTTGAATTCTATTTCCACTCATAATCGAATGACTTCTTCTCTGTTCCTTTTTTCTTTCTTTTTTTTTTCTCAGAGCCACAATGTTTTCCTATTTTCACAATGTTTTCCTTATATCCAAACATATATGATATAAAATCAAATGTTTTGAAAGCAAATAACAACAACAATATTTATAAGTTAGGGGTCTTAGATATATGACAAAGATGCTTTAGAATATTAACTCTCAAGAGTCATGGGATAAGCAAGCTAAGAATATTCTCTTGAATCGTCAAGGGCCAGATTGAAAAGCATGCCATATATAGATTTGAAGTGGAATGGATAAAGTTGAGAAGTGCTTCTTGAGTGTTGTGTAATATCAAAATTAAGTGGAAATTCTTATGAGGCAGCTATCAGGGCAGTCATGGTCTATAGAACTAAATATCGAGCAGATAAGAAATCCATGTAACAAAGTTGCATAGCTCAAATAGAGTATATCAATGGAAGAGCAACAACACAAGAAATGATAGATATGAAACTGACAGATAACAAATAGATCCATCCATCAAAAGCTAGAAGAGCACCACTGCAGGACAAAATTTGGGGAAGTTTTCTAAGATGATTTATTCATATGCAACAAAGACAAACAACTGCATTCTGAGGAGTAATATGATTCAAGTTGAAAGGACAAGGGCAAAATGAAGGCCAAAGAGAATGTCAGTCAATATAGTGAGAAAAGACATTATGGCCTATGATTTAACAGAATATGATCTTCCATAGAGCAAAATGAGCAACAAGGATTGTGTGGGCAACACCATATCACAAAAAAAAAAAAGAAAAAAGAAAGAAAAAAAAAGGGATTGTGTAGGCAACACTAAGTAGTTGGATAAGGCTAAACAGGAAAAGAAATCATGAAGTCAAAACAAAGTGGTTGGATAAGACTTAGTTGAGCTGAGTTGAGACAACAAATATACAGATTGTTTCCAAGGTTGTTAATGCTGATGTATGACAATTTCTAGAACCATCATAGCAACAGCAACACTACAAAGAATGCCACAAGATCTGTCTGCATACTTGACTTAGTGAGGCAATAATCAAGTATGAGAGACACAACTTCAGCTCTAAAGCAAAATCAGAATGAAGAATCTAGAGAGGTAGCTAAATAAGAATCAGAAATTCAAGAAGCAGAGAATCATAATGAAAAGCTAATTTTTTTTTTTATTCAGAACCTTTTTTCCAGACTACATTAATCTATAGTTGCTAACATCATATGTTTACACAGCTGAAATAACTTAGGAGGTAATTTAAATGAAAATGAAGCTATGTAAATCTATCAACACATTTAATTTATGACATCAAAGCCTGTTTAATAACTCTTGTCATCATTAAGAACACTTCATGAATGCAACCATGAAATTCATTAACGTATCATTTAGTTCTAATAAAATGATCCATATAACAAGGACAAGACTTTGTGAAGTTGAATATTAATTAAAAATTGAAGAGGAAGTATGGCGCACGTTAGATAGTTTGATAAAGTTTTGCTGCATCCTGATACAATCTTCAAGGTTTCCAGTGCACATGCAGCTGAAATAATTGCATTTGTGGATGCAATGGCCGGTATAATATTTTTCACCACACCCTGTAAACAACAAAGAAATACCTGCTTGTGTTATCACAGAACTGTGAATTTAAATCTGTATAATTAGAAAAATTTTGCCACTCATACATATATGTGTTGCCAACACCTCAATGTATATTAAAATTCTTTAAAGCTATGGTTGGAGGGCTAGATAGGATAGAATATGACACATATTCTAGTATATTGTTTTCAATATAATATGATATCCTTAGATATTATATCTAACAAATAATGATATCCTAGGATATCTAATATGGTATGTTATACCATGCTAGTGTTTGGTTTGTTAAAGGAATTAAAAATGGAATGAAAAACATATTTCATCTTAATGTTGTTTTTTAAATAAAAAATAAATTGATTCCTGATGTTTGATATTCAAAAAAATATGAAACTTAATCATATTTAGCATTATTTGAAGATTTATCCACAATTTATTTTTCAATAACTAATTTTTATTCTTTATTAATAATTAAAATATTCAGAGTTTTATAAATAAATAATATAACATTTTTAAACCAAAGACTTATTTATTTATTTGTTTCATAAAGTGACTCACATGAAAAACAAAAATGAAAAAACATAAAAGAATAGATAAAAGAAAAGTATTTATGATTTATGGGATATGCATATCCCATCTCTTCCCATGGGATTATTGAATCCCAAGTATAAGGAATTTTTTTTTTCATGGATAAAGTATAAGGAATATGAGAAAGAGGATCAATATCTTATTTCACCTCTTATCTTATTCCATTCTTAATCAGACATGAGATAGGATAAGAGGTGGGATAGCTTATCCTATGGGACAGGATATGCTATCAAATCTTTTATCCTATCTCATATTATATCAAGCACACCAAACCTAGCATGAAGTATTATTTCTTTAAGATTTGAAAAGAAAAGGACACCAGAAGCTAACCCACATAATGATTAAGCAAAAACAGAAAAACTCTAGCTTCAGAAATATGGAAATATACCTGAGTCAGAGAGTATGTGACTCCTGGAATGCCAAAGAGCTCAGCTCTCTTAACTGCCTATATAATATCAATGGGATTAGAGAACAACATATGAAAAACAAAAACAATACTAAAAAAGGGGGAAAATAACCAAACAAAATGGGAAAAAAAACATTATGGCAAATGTAGACAGTTTATTAACCTCAGAGTAGACCCATTTCATATGTTCAGGATCATCTGGATCAAATGCTTTTCCACTATGAACCTAAAAAATAAAATTTTTTTTTTTGATAAGTATACCTAAAAAATAAAATATGAAATAAGATGGTAGAGAAATTAGTTCAAAAGAACACTGGGATATATAGCTTGGAAAAATGACAATGCCTTACCTCATCCCACTTGATTAAGTGGGCATATTCAATACAATGAGCAGCAGTTCTAGGGGTTTCTGCAAGAGTGCATAAAGGAAACTTCACTTGAGGGGGAAAAAGCCAGATGGTACACTCAAAGCATGGAGTGACCCCTGGAATGATAACCCTGGCATGACCCTTGAAGCCTTCAGTTCCACCATCCACCATAGGTTTAATTGTTTCTTCCAGTGGTTTATCATCAGAATCATACTCTAAATTTCCAAAAACACAATGAGACGACTAGATAAGATGAGGCAGAATGTAGAAAAATCTACTCACTATGAAAATGACACACATTTGATTCTCAAAAGCATATAAGGCACAGATAAGGATTGGACATGTAACCAAGAAATGTATTAAACAGCTATGAAAACAGTGAACAATTTTATAGAGTATCAGAGCAAAATAAATTCAAAACTAAAGGTGATAGCACCATGAAACTCTAATATAGCAGGCAGCCGCTGAAAAAGTTTATGTCAATCTCGTTTCTTTGTATATGTCATGTATACCATGTTTCTTATTAATACAATCCTTATTTACCTATCAAAAAAAAAGGTTTATGTCAATCTATTGGCAGTTGCACCAAGAAAAAATAGTTTTTAAGGAAAATTTTATGGCTTCTGACACGCCCCCAAACCAGATTCATCAAACTAACAGATTGAGAAAAAGCTTAAAAGCCAAAAAGTTCACTTCAGTTTCTTATCCCTCATATGCTGTAGCCCCTACCACTGTTAAAAGTAATAGAAGCATAGGGTAAATGATGGTGAAGCTTCCTCCTCTAACATCCATGGGCACTCTGACAATGAACCTCAAGGTTTTTTTTATTTTTAGGCCAGGCTCCAGATAAATGCCAAGACACAGCCATGAAGGCTCATGCCCACCTCAAGTGTGAGATACTAGCAAAACACATCATACATCTCAAGGCTTGCAGTATATCATGAAAAGGTGAGATGAAAGTATTTTTTGATAGGCAAAAATGATTTATTAAAAAAGCCAAAGAAGGGACCAGCCTATTAACCAGCCTAATAATAGGCTGTTTCCAAGGAAACATCTAGACAGGAGTTTGGAAGAGAATTCTCATCTAGGATCATCTTAAGGTGAGAAGTGGGAGATTGGGTAACTGGTGTCTGCTCGTGCAAAAGGAATGAGGTATCAGTGCACCATCTTCTGATTCATTGCCTAGTTCATTGGGGGTTGTGGTCCATGGTATTCTCTTCATTCTAGATTATTTTGGTGCTCCCTAGATCCTGGAAAGTGGTGCTTAATGTCCCTCCATGTTTGTGTGCATCTGGAAAGATTGGAACAAGAGGACTTTTTTAGGAATCCATAATACCCAAAATTAAACAGCCATTCTCTGTATATTCCTGGATCAAGGATGACCCTGTTGGGGTGCACCCCCATTCTTTGATTGGCATCTTTTATATATTCTTGTTTGCCTATCAAAAAAGAATGACTGTTGGCAGGAGGTAATCATTTGTGAATTTCTACAGAAGCTAGGGTGGCACTCATGAATAAGAAGTTCTATTTGTTTCTTCTTTTTTTCTTTGCTTATCCAGTGGCATTTGACACAGTTTCAAATACATTGTCAATTGTTGATATCTATTTTTACATTGTCAATTGTAGCTATATATTTTTGCAATGACCCATGCACTTATTCAATATGCTACATATCCATTGTGGTGCATAAACCAAATATAACATGTGGATGGACCTCAAAAGTCCACACCATGCAAAGTTAATTTTAGGACACCATGGATCATCATATCTCCACGTGCCTATTGAAACCTTAGCCTGTTATTTCCTTTTTTTGTGTTAGGACATTATAACAACCTGGAATACATCTCTACCCTCAGGGTGGAAACCTATCTTTAATAGATGCCCACAATGGTGGATGCCCACCTTTGAAGTCTCTTCACCATCTCAAAATGAAGACATCCACCTCATAATGTAGATAAGGTGCCCAACATGCTAAGTTGGGCAATAAGATTCCCTTTCCCACTTTCACATGTTGATTTCACTAACCTTTCCTCGCCCAATAAAGATGATACTTCCAACAAATTCCAAAAGAGGAATACTCACCTAATCATGTTCTCACTGCTTAGAAAGTATCTCCTTCTCCTCTTGAATGCCTAAAGGCATATCAACTAGATGTTCCACGCATGTCAGAGTCAGGAATAGGGCTCAAGGAGCCCAATTGGGTTTGGTGTACCTCAATGATGTGCTTACCATCAAGTATATAGGGTTTCAAAGTCATGGTTTGATGACTCTAATTAAAAGCTTACTGAGACAAAATATCACCAGTCATTGTTGAGCCTAGCCTGTTTGAACTAAGTGATATCAAGGACCACCTCACAGGACATGTTTCATTGTTACCTCATTTGCTGTCAAAAGCCTAACCAGGTGTATACATGGCACCATCTTACTAGTTTATATGCATGTGACACCATATTTTTTGATAGGCAAATAAGAGCATGCATTAGAATGCCTAGAAAAGGCGAAAACAGTACACACGAAGTATACACTAAATGCCAAAAAAAAGAAAAAACTAGGCAGCAAAAAGACAAAAGAGCCCACCCCTTACTTAACAAACAACCACTCTATAAAGTCAAACAAAGACAAAGTGTGATCCTCTATATACACCCTAACCCAATTCACAAAATTATACAAAAAAGAATATTCGATAGCTTAGTCAGCCCGTTCGACATCGTTGAATGCTCTCCCATTCCTTTCCTTCCATAAAGTCCACATTAGGCATAAAGGGGCAGCCCTCCACACCTTTTACCCACAAAAACTCCACTCCACCCAAGCAAGTTCCCCCTCACAGTGGAATGCAAAACCCAATGCACACCGAAAAGGGAGAAGATCAGACTCCACAGCTTACTAGCCTTGCTACAAAACAGAAAAGGATGGTCATTAGTTTCCTCTTCTTCTTTTCACAAGAAACATCTATTTGGCAAATTCCATCCCCTTCTTTTCAGCTGGTCGGTAGTCAAAACTCTATTCCAAGACGCTTCCCAAGCAAAAAAAACTCACTCTCATTGGAGCCCAAGACCTCCAAATAATGCACCAAGGGAAACGATCACAAGAGGCCCTTGTATAAGAACAGTAGAGAGAACTAGATCACAAGAGGCCCTTGTATAAGAACAGTAGAGAGAACTAACAGAAAAACAGCTATTCCTACTTTCTCTCCAGCTCAAAGTGTCCTCCACATCTCTTTTAACAGACACCATATTATTGGTTGATAGTTTATTAGCTCAGTTAATTGTTACCAAAAGACCCAAATGGTATCTAATAAAAAAAACTATTATAATAAATCTCAAAGGGCCATCATTTGAAAAGATTTGTGCTTTTGTAAAACTGATGTTCACTTCAGAATTCCACTCTTTGAATTCTCCATTTGAAACCCTTCAAAGGTTTTTTGCCATCCTCTACAACCCTCTCTCACCTCCCATTTCACTCCATTCTCTTCTTATTCCATGACATCTTGCCATTCATATGACCAACCTCCATTCACAAAAAACTCAATGTAAACATTGGTGGATTATGGATTATGCCCACTTTGGGCCTCTTTCAATCTACCATCTTCATTACACACACAAACACATGAGACACCCAGAAAGCATAAAAGGTTGTAAGCCAATACCAAACTCTCAATGGACAATAAAAAGGACAACTCCTATTCCCTAAAGAGTCTTTGGACCACACAAATAGACTTTATGCAATAGTCTTTCAGCCCTACAACCAACAACTCCATCTCATCCAAGATTCTCACATTTTGCTTTTTCGTAAGCACCAAAACGAGAAAAGGAAAGTAAATTTCCAAATTTTCCTGTCTTTTTCCAGTTATTCAAAGAGTCCTGAACAAAGACAACAACACCCATGATATGCTATAGACAAGAACAGTATGAATTAGAATAAGCCACCTCACAATGAACCCATGCACTAAGATCAGACCCAACTACATCAATGAATCAATAGTAAGAATCACCCTGCAAACTGTTTCCCAAGCAAAAAACACAACCTTGGGAGAGGTACATCGAAATAAGTCACCACCATCTCTAAGTCCCAATCTTTAGGAATTCTTATAAAACTATTGTTCCAATGGCTTTTCCATCTTCATTGTTCTACTACTTAGCAACAAAAGCTATCAATCACAACCAAGACAAAAAGTTCCAGAAATTGATCCTCAAGTGACTTCACCCCACACCATATGCGAACCCAAAAAATTAGTTATCTACACATTCCCCATAAAAATATTAGTAAATCCATGGAAACTATTCTATTCCTTCCAGATGGCATACCACAACCTGCAATCAATTGGACACTGCCTATCTCAAACTAATCCAAAAATACTAATCACCACAATTTTATGTCTTTCATGTCATTTACCCAATAAGGCTTCATTAAGAGCAAAAAAGATATTAGATCCCTAAGCCTCTTTCCTTAGAAGACAAACTGTTGACCACTACAATTGGACACTGCCTATCTCAAACTAATCCAAAAATACTAATCACCACAATTTTATGTCTTTCATGTCATTTACTCAATAAGGCTTCATTAAGAGCAAAAAAGACATTTTTTTGATAGGCAAGAGCAAAAAAGATATTAGATCCCTAAGCCTCTTTCCTTAGAAGACAAACTGTTGACCACTTGATCAAATAAGACTCCTTCCCTTCTCCTCTTTCCCTTAAATGATCATAGCTAGACTATACTACAATAAAGGACCATTAATGGTCAATTTTAATAAACCTGACAATAAATTTGGTTCTTTTGACACGATTTGATTGCAAATAAATTTAAAAGAGAAATAATTATATTTCCATATTAGATTAGGTAGATTACTTTTAAGGATTGTAAGTACATCATCCTTTTAAAGTAAATACCTTTTTCATGAAGCAATGCACCTCTCTCAATGTTTTATCACTGAGTACCAAATTTCTTTAGACTTGAAACAAGCACCCAACTACATGCCTAAATGGGAGGATAGGAGTAGTTCCACTTCATACCTAAGTAGCCAAAACCTCCACATTTACCATGTTCCTTACCAGAATCATCTCACTCTACTGCAAGTTAACTTTCAAGTCCAATGCCACCCTTGAAAAACATATCTTCCTTCAATTGTTTTCTCTAATCTAGATCCTTAATGAATTATTCGTGATCATGAGGAGTTTCTTTTTTATTTTTTATTTTTTTGATAGGTTCCAGTCATGAGGAGTTTGTGTGGCTTTATAATCTTAAACTTTTGAGAAATTGCAACATTATCAGTCAACCTTGAAATGATGCATAAAAATCACATTGCACCAAAAATTAAGAGTAATCCTCTCACTGATTAGAAATATTAGACATGGTCAGTTTAACTTTCACTTAAACTTACACAAAAAACTAAAGAACCACAACAAGAACAGAAGTACACAGAGAAAAATAATAAAAAAATGAAGCAACCTGTGCAAGATTAGGCTGAAGGCAGCAATTTTAATATCAAAACAGCTGATTTTTATAAAGAACACAACAAAAAGGACATGGACCAGTTATTCTACATCAAAACTTTTTTTTTTTGATAGGTTATTATTCTTCATCAAGACATCATGATGGATAGCATTCAGTGGTAACTGAAATAATAGTCCAAATGGTACAGTTATTTCTGCATCAAGAAATATCATGATGGATATCATTCATCTTCAACTGAAATAACAATGCTACGTAATTTTTAGATAGCCAACCAGGAGATAGGCAGTTGATACGCACCTAGAAAACTACAAGCCACAGCATTTATGTAGCTCCGAGCCTCAATGGAATCAAGACCAAGGGCAATAATATTGAAATGATTATAAAATTCAATGTCTTTGTCCTCAATCCGGCAAAAATGTGGCACAATATTTACACCACTAACTCTTTCCATAACACGCTTTGCTGCCACCTCAGCTTTTGGCTTTCCAACGTCTTGAAGCCTACATTTGGAACATCTTGCTTAGGGAACACTTTCTGAAAAAATATAGAATAATCGATACAACTTCAAGGCATTGAAAATGACCCATCAGATAAGGTAACAGCTTTATGAATCCATTGTTAGGAGATGCTAATTGCCAGGTGTTTGATGTTTTCAAGCATTAAAATAAAAGGAATACATGTATATACACACAAGAGTTGCACTCTTTTTTGGTTAGGCGCTTTTAATTAATTCACACGCCTATCAATAAGAATAATTACATTCTCACATCTAACTGTTTAGAAAATGTCACTGAGATTCAAAGGGAAATCAACAACTTATGACAAATACCAACCTCCTCAAATAACCCAATTTGACTAGAATACTTCCGATAAAAAAAATGTTTGACATATAGTGGTATTTTCCCATTTTATTAGTATTATAGATATATTTCCAGTAATTATTTGTCTCCAAAAACCTAGAAGAGGATTCCAGCTTGGTCCCACCGCCAAAGGTTATCATCTTGCTCAACTCCTCAATTTTCTGGGGTACGTGGCCTTAAGCATGAGCAATCTTTGTCTGGATTATATGGTTAGGTTTGGGTCAAAATCTCAACCTGACTTAAAACTGATATCATATCCCAAACTTTTTTTTTTTTTGATAGGTAAAATCAAGATGATATCAACCTAACTTTTTTTTTTTTTTTTTTGATATCATATCCCAAACTTAAAATGAATGTAATAACAGACATAACCGATACCAGTACTGCATGTATTTTAAAAGTGTGTTGGTATGCAATCATCTCATTAATAACTATAAAAACAAAAGTAAATTCCATTCGCACCCCCTGAGGTTAGTGTATATACACTAAGCTACCATTAGTTTCAAATTTCGTTAGCACCCCTATAGATGTATTTTGTCTACAAAATATTTTTTTTAGAGAATAAAATTTATTTTGTAGAGAATTTTTAAACACGTCTATCTAGAATCTTTCTACCTAAAATCTCTTTAAAAAAAATTATAGGCAAAATACTTCTATAAGGATGTTAACAAACAAACTTTAAAACAATAGTGGCTAAGTGTATTTACATCAAACCTCATGGGATGTGAGTAAAGTTAACCTTAAAAACAATATAACCACAAAATAGAGACACTAACATGGGTCTTGCATCTATCAAGAATCTAACAGGGAGACCAAAATCAATCTGAAATTCCATGCAACAAGCAATGAAAATATATCCATCACATAAATTGATGAGTCCTTAACCCAGAAGAAAGGTTAAACTGTCATTTCTTGGTATAATAACCAGTACCTCCCTCTAGGTTCTATGCATCCATTGTTCTATAATTATTCTACTTTCTTCCAGCAATATAGTATGCAAAACCAAAGATCCTCTTTTCACTTTCTACTCCTCTCACATTCTTAGGAAATTGATATACCAGTTCCTTCTCAAATACTCTCCCAAAGAACATTTTCAGATGTTACACTCAGATAGACTAACATATAAAACTCCGAATATTTAATTTAACATGAATAGAATAGTCGTCTGGATCAAAGTTAGGACTAAGTTATAAGCAACTGAATGGGGTTGGAAGCCAATGCACAACAAAACCATTCACTTGGCGCCCATCCCTAAGCCCAAATACTACCCCTGGTCATCAGACTCACCACCAATGCCATCAAAGTTGTGATTTGTATCACGGAAACATCAGTCCACCCAAGAACAAAATCATTTCCACAATTCGAAAATAACCAGAAGGAATTATGAACCAGAAAGTAGTTCGCGAATTAGAACTAAACCCAGCAATGAATTCGGAATCAAATTAAAACCCAATAACCAGAAATCATTAAGAAATTAAAAAAAAAAAGAAAAAGAAAAAGAAAAACCTGAAGAGGAACTGCCGATTAAGATTAGAAACCTCGATACGGTCCATATCTATGACTTCGAGGTTCTTGAAACCCGACAAAGCCAAGTCCTTTAACAGTTCACAGCCCAATCCACCTGCCCCTACCACCAACACTGTGGCAAATTTTCGAAGGTCATCTCTCAACTGCAACACCAAAAAATCAACTATTGAAACACCCAAAATAAATAAAAATAAATAAAAATAAATGCGATAAACAAACACGACTGTTTTGAGAGAAAGACCTCGGGGCCAGGCTCGAAGGTGGGGCCAACAAGATGGCCGGGACGGAGAAGGAGCTTGTCGAGGTCCCGTGATCTGCTAACGTGCGCCGTGGAGTCCGCCATTGCAAAAATCCTGCTGCCTTCCCTCTCTCCTCTTTTTCTGAAACAACCGCTGACAACTTCCCCCAACCCGATGGTAGCTTAGCTTTTACGCTTGGAGTGTTAAGTATTTAACCTGCGCACCCCTCCTCACTTGCTCACTCGCTGAGTGCGTTGGGTTTAATCAGAGGAGGGAGCCTTCGCATTTTTACTTAGTTCAGTCTTCAGACCAATAGCTTGTTGACACCTATACAATTATGTTTGCAATACTCCATTCCCACCGTTAAATACGCATAATGAAATTTTAATAATTGAAAATTGATATTAACAAATAGGGCTAAATTCATAAAAGAATTAAAAATTAAAAATATTTTCTTAAAATACCATGTTATGTTTTTAAGAGTAAAAAATCATTTTCTTATTATCGGTTTTTTAATTTTTTATTTTAAATAACGATAATCTATAAAATAACTACCAAACAGGTGTTAAACTTTTTTTAAAATTTGCTTTTAAAAGTTAAATTTTAGTTAAAAACCAAAAAAAAACATTTTTTATTTTATTTTATTTTCTAAAAATAAGGATATTTGACAAATAATTTTTAAAGGAAAAAAACTACTTCAAATAAATAAAATTTAGTTTTTTTCAAAATTAAATTTTCTATTTTGATTTTTGTAAATTTAATTTTATAATCTAATTAAATTAAATTACTCCAATCATTTTTTATAATTTCAAATTAGTCTTAAAAAATTAGTACATTTTTTAACTGTATTATGCAAACCAATTTTTGTCTATTATTTTTTTAATACTAGTTTTTAATTTCAAATAATTTTTAAAATTAGTAAAATCATTAATAAAAATATAATTCTGTATAAAAAAGAAACAAAATAATCATTTTGGATCAATTTTTGTCCATAAACATTTTACATATTGAATTTAATATTTGAATTTTAAATTATTTTAAAAATCGATTAAACTTATTAATAAATCCAATACATTAAATTTTATTTAATTTAAAATTTATTTCCCAAACAAATTAATAAAAATATACTTATACATCACGAGTTCCAATTCACGACTTTTTAATAATAGTTGGATCCATTTTGATTATCCAGTTCCAAATTATTTTTAAAAATTATTTATTTATTTCATATAAATGAAACAGTAGAGAAAAATGTAAATCCACTGCTTATTCTCAGTGGAAGCAGTAAGCCATCAATGGAGAAAAGTTGCAACTTACAAACAGAAAAATTGCTAATTACACAAGTTTTCCCATGAAAACAAGTCATCTGAGATAACTGAAGATGTCATACAGTTCAATGGTGAAGTCTGTGGTCTTGCATCCAACCACCCCTTCAGCCTTTAATGGCTGACAACATGATTATTTCCCAAAAATAATAATGATAATAATCACAATAAAGTATCCACGTGTGTGTTCTTTTTTTTTTTTTTTTTGCAGTTTATTCAATGAATTCCTGCCATCCTAATTGCCTCCTAAGTCTGGGTTCCTTCACTATTAACAGTCTTGACCTCTGGATGAGATTCTGGTTGCCTGATCGCTACCACACAACTCTCTGGCAGAATCCTTTTCTCTAAGATCTCTGCTTTCTTCTTTGTGGAAAAATTTGAGTTGTTCTGAAGCAATTGCATCCTTTCAATGCCAGCATATAAATAAAAGAAAAAAAAGAGTATTTCTTCACCAATCATGACTCTGCATGGGCCGATGAATTTGATGGGGCATGCTTGAGGAAGAGTGCATAGAGTAGTTCATTCCATGCATCAGGGACTCCGGGCAGACACCAGTGGCTGCAGTCTTGCCGGTGGAGAGGTGCAGGGTCTGGCAGATAGTATCTAGATGAATGTCCATCTTTCCTTCGTGAAGACATGTCGGTTACGTTTAATAGGTCTAATTTCAATACCTCTGATCTGTTTGTACGAGCTGATAACACATCCACAACTGTCTTTAATTGAGACCAAGTTTCGGATGGCACCAGTGAGGAGCCGAGCTCTGGGAGTGTCTCCAAGTGACAGGTTCCACCAGTTTTCCAATTCCCACCTCTGTGAAAGAAAAATAAATACATCTTCTATTAGTTTAGCTCCATGGGATATTCATGTAACTCTCTACAACTCATCTCTGTTCCAGGAACAGGAAGTTCAAAGAAATTAAAAGCTTGTGCGAGCCAGGCTTTACGAGGTGTAATGCAACAACATTGAATGAGAAGATCAGTTGGGAGACAAACCTGAAATGTACAGGGGCGAATGTACGAAAAAAGACCTGGGTCTTGTTTGTATTTAATTTAGTGTGTATGTAGTCCACCACTGTCTCTATGGACCTGTAATATGCATCTTCTACTCTCATGTCCATCTTCACCTCTTTGCCTTCTTGGAAGTAACATCCCCTGTCAACAAGTAAATAAATCAGAATTTGAAGTCAAGACGCTTGAATGATACTCAAAGATGCATAACAGACTCGATATGAACATGCTAAATATGCAGTCCACTTCCAACAACTAGCTTTCCCTTTCATGTCACTTTCCCCATATTCATAAATTCCAAAAGGCAACATCCCAATATTTATTGGTTCCACAATTAATGTCCAGATCTTGTTTATTTCAATCTAGAGAAGTCAGGATTCTCACGGGATCAGCATTCAAAAGACAATCTACACAAGCCACTATCAGCAAGTTCACGACAGTCACATCTCATTACAGGGTCCAATCAAAAAGCAAGGTTGAAAGTTGAAAGTTCAAAGAATCCACTCCTACATCAAAACAACATTATAATGGCCCAAACACTATTTAACATCATAGCATCTTATACTTTCCACAACAGCAACTCGAATTGAGAGATTAAACAAAATATAAAGAGGGTCATGTCAGAAAAGAAGATCCATTAACAGCCACATAAGTTCCAAACAAAACCACCGTCACAAACCACCACCCGTTGGACCAACTTTATGAGAAAAACAAGAAAAACAACAGCTCAACCCACCAAAGAAGCTTTTCCAAAAGTAAGACTATTCATTTTTCTCAGGCATATATATCTTGCTATTGAATTTGCTACCATGAATTTCACATACTATAACATTACCCACATGGACCCCCACGATCCATACTTTTTAGATTCCACAAGAGGGTCAATTATAAGGTAGACAACACCCGCTGGAGATCTAGAAGTCTCCATTAGGAAAGGCATGACGGTGCTTTTGAGCACTTGTACAGAATAAGATGGTCATGAATAGAGAAGCAGAGTTAAGGTGCCCAATTCCACTCCAACTTTGTATCCGCACTATTCACACCCGGAAAAGTAACAAAGGATTGCATTAACCTTCCATGCAAGCAAGTTCCTACAACCCAGGCTTTGTGAGAAAATCATTCACAGAATTCCTACAACCCAATCCAAAAGTTCTTAGTGTAATAAATAGACAATATAAATGCAGGAAGGACAAGGTCCTACAGGATTAAATTACCCTCTTATGGTCTTCTCATAATTCCACCAGTGACCTGTGTTGAACACCAGCACATCTGCATCTCTCCACTTCATGGAGCTCCAATCCATTTGATCCAATTTCAGGGTGGTCCTTATCATTTTTGAAGCTCCAGCAGGAGGTCGGCTCTGCAGTACAAGAAATGGAGCCCTATAGTACTCCACAGTGCAGTTAAAATCCTTAAACTTGAACACCAAGAACCCCTTGTGCTTGGTAATTGGACTGCCATTCACTTCGTAGATTGAAGTCTTATTTGGAATTGCAGAAGAAAGCATGCAGAGGAGGGACTCCCATTGGTTTCTTCCAATGGAGTCACCTACAAATGCTAGCCGTTTGTTCCGCAGTCTCTCCAACATCAGAGTTGCATTAAATCTGCTTTCCAAGTGACCAGAAAATATTACCAACCATCAGAAATACTTTTGGAGGCTGAGAATTCTTTAAAAAAAAAAAAAAAATGGAACTTGATCTTCTTCATTTTATTCTTTCCTTGTTCTTTATTTTAATTAGATTCTGGAAAAAAATCTGCTCAATTAAGCAGACATGGCTTTATTTCCTGGGCACTAAATAATGAAATTCAATTTTTTTTAGCGTCTTCTTTTACACGGTTCTTAGCAAACAGAAACCAAAGGGAAATGAAAAATAAATTCTACCATAACTGGCAGGCAGAATGATAAAAGTAAAACTAATTCAACTTGTCTTCATTAGTCGAGAGCATATGGATCACGGGCGAAGCTGATGAATGGAGGATAATGGTCCAAATTTATGGAGGAGAATACAAGGCACTGAGCAGAAAAGAAAAGACAAAAAGGTAGAGAGTTTGGAATGTTGATTGAGGACAAAGTCATTTTCATCGAGCATAACGTAATGGAACCGGAGATATACGCCATTATGACACACTTCTCCAAGCCACTCACATATTCCCAAGTTGAAAAATACAATTGTTTGGTTACTAGGAAAATGAAGGAAACTAAAATAAACAAAATTTGAGGGTCATATTTTCTGTTACTTTCTGTTCACACAAAAAAACAATAAACGATTTTATTTTTTTTATCAACTAAATGGTTGTATTAGGCATAAGCGAGTGTTTTCTTTTTCCAGTTTAGTAAGTGGGTTCTTCTACATTTTCTCAGCAATCAAACAGGAAAAGCAAAAAGGCATAAAGATGGTAAAGAACCTGGGCAAGTTGCAATCTTTGGGCTGCCAACGCCATTTAGTATAGAACATATCAGGACGCCCATTTTCAGAACATCGAAACCCATCATCCATAAAGCTACAATCTTTGGATTGGTACAACGGATACGCTTCGTCCCACACCCAACCTCCATTAAACACATCACACCCATCACCCTGCTCTGCCAGAAAATCAACCCTCCGATCCTCACTCGACCCACCAAAACGAAACCACATAAACCTCTCCGATTGGCTAGAAAACAGAAACCCTTTAGCAGCAGCCCTATAATCCAAGTAAAAGAAGCAGCAGATCACAGAAACAGTAACAAAGAAGAATCCAAGAACACCCACCGAAGGCTCTAACAGCCTAAACCGCTTGAACTTCTTGAAAACATCAAAAAAGGGCAGGATTTCATGGTCCTGCTGAGATGGGGTCTTAGACATTTCGACCTCAGAAATGGGTTGGCGAGTGTGAGTTGCGTTTGGTTAAATAGAAAATAGAAACAGAACAAGCCAGTGTGATTGAAAATGGGAAAGAAAGAAACAGGTGTGCTCCGCAAGGAAAATATCATTCATACCCAGTAGAGTCCTATAATGCGATTTTCTCGCTTCTTTACTTGGCAAGTGAGTATGGGCTAATTGGATGAGAAAAAGAGAGAAAAAGATGGGTGTGGAGGAAGCAAAGAAGCATTCATGGCGGAGTTAATATTTTCTTTTTCTTTTTATTTTTTCTTTACCTGTTGCTTTGTGGAGAGATAAAGGGGGAAACATTTTAGAGAGAGAAGGACCTGTTTGGTGAAGAGAATAATGATGAGAGAGTCATAGACTAACTGGCTACTAGGATTCAAGTTCAATTTCAAACCTAGAATGCGCTACAATGGCTTGGGTCGGAGTCGGAGTCAAATCCGGACCCTGGCTTACTGGGAAGCCTAGGGAAAGAAAGGTGGATTGGATAACGGTCACGGATAGGATTTTTGGGGAATAAATCTCGCGATTACACGCAATTTTCCTTTTTTGATTTTTCAAATAGTGTGTGGAAAATGTGCCGTTTTCTGATTGGAGGTGGAACCCACGCTCCGGGTGAAGGGCGTGGCGTAGTTGGACATCCATCAAATTCATAACTTCGACAAGGAAAAAGCACTGAGAATATTAAATAGTTATTGTCCCCACTTCCCATTTTGCCCTTCTCTCTGCCCTACTGCATGACTTTTTCCTTTTTTTTCCTTTTTTTTAGGCCAAAATATTAAAGAAATTTATATTTAAAGTTTTGGATATAGTAAAAATCGTAAGAAAAAATGGAAAGATATTAAAAAAAAAAAAACCTTTTAATAAATGTTTTTACATACCTTTTAAATTTTAATTACTTTTTTTTCCCATTTATATAAAATAAATAAATAAATCCTCAAGCAATGTTTGATTTATGGAAAATATTAAAAAATTAGGAAATATATTAAAAAAAAAAACTAATTTTCTTATGTTTAGAGAATTACAAAGGTTTTTTTCCCTTCATTTTCCTTAAAAAGAAGATAAGGACTTTTAGGGCAAGTTTGAAACTTTAGAGTAAGGAATGGAATATGATTCCAATGTATTTGGATTATTTTTAAAATAGTAATAAGAATAAAAAAAATTAATTATAAAATATTACTTTCATTAAAAGATTAATTATACAAAAATGAAATATTGCTCTCATTAAAAGTGTGATTCCTCCGCCACAATTCACTTGGCGAAGCCAAAAATGTAGGGCGGGTGGCAAAAATAGAAAAAATTCATTTTAAGAAGGCAGTGTGATATAAAAATATAAATTTGGCTTAATTGTTGAATTTTTTTTCTTTTCCTTTTAAATTTGATAGTTTAATGGAAATTTTGTTTTTCCCGGGACATTTGCCTATTTTATGCATATACTTTCCTACTTTTTTAATTCAAATAAAGAATAGGAGGGAATTTAGTAAAACTTAATTCTTATTACTTAATAACTTAAATTAACTCTAAATTAAATTTGACTTAAAACTTATCACTTAATTCTTAATTTAACTATTAAAATTGTTTGATAAATTAACTTAAAATTAATTTTAAATTATTAAATTGATATATTTATCCTCCTAAATTATAATTTGGATAAAAGAAGTCCAATAATAATGGAAATCATTAAAGTTGTAAAAGAGATTATGAAGGTAATTAAGACAAATAAAAATAAAAAGGTAAAAAAAATATAGATTTAAGAATAAGTTTATTTATCACTTAAAGTTGTTTTTAACTTTAAGTCATATTACTAAGTTATTTTATCAAATATACTTAATGATTTAAATTACTAAATCACACCCGATAACTCTAATAAGATATGAAATAGAGAGAGAAAAGAAAAGAAAAGAAAATGAAAATGAAAGTGAGGAAAGTGAATTGGATTGAAGCATTATTAAGATGTGATTCCAAAATGTAAAATGAGCACTTAATGATGAGGCATGAGGGATCCATCAAAGTGAAATTATGACACTTTTACATGGACTTGGATTGCAGTTCTATTGGGGTGTAAGAATTAAAAATTATCTGATAATGATCATGCTCCTTTACCATTTAATTATATCAAGGGACCGGATCACACAGAAGAGTTTGATATGCGCACAAGTATATTAGAATTTAGGGCCACGTTCCGTTTTGCCTCCACATGGAATGAGATGCGCAGACACCATGGCGTATCCGCTTTGCCAAATTAATATTTTTGCGATGCCCAAGCTTCTCTCTGTAAAGCCCCAAAAATTCCCAACCCGCTTCTTGTAAACCCCCAGGAAGGAAGCCAAAAAAGGAGATGGACCGGTGAGTTTCCAGGGCTCCACCCACTTGGAGGTTATAAACCCCTGCATTGAGAGACTCAAGACCCGCTCCCTCGTTCTCTAATTGAATCATCTCATACAGACACAATGTTTCCATTTTATTCCATGGATTGTGGGTTAGATGGAGAAATACCCTTGGACCGTGGGGGGAATCAACTCTCATTCGTTACAACCCACTCTCTTGGACCCAAGTGGGCAATTTCTAAGTGATAGACAATGGCCACATGGGAGGAAGCTAGCAATGGAAAGTGTAGATAGTCTGGACTCAGTGCAGCTCTCGGAAGGGTTATAACCTTATAGATGTATACAACACTGTTTGTAGAAAAATGAAGAGATATTAATACACTTGCAAAAGTTTTCAGAAGCCGACTGTGTTCAAAGAACAATGATGGGGTTGGTTAGAGGCATTTATCATTGACTTTAATGGGAGTATGTGCTGTAAAATGCTTCTCCAAAATGAGCTGTAAAATAAAACAAAAGGGGAAAGAAGAATCAGCCAGCAGCTTTTACTTCGCTTCATTTTTGAGCATGGCCTGCTCATGTGCTGGAAGCTTTTCTCACACCATTTCCCAGATCTGCCGTCCTTGATACCAAACAAGACTAACTCAATCATGAACCCGGAGTTGTTTAGATCTAGAGTCTATTTCCAGATAGTCTCTCTATAAAAAGAATCATTGGAAACTCAGCAGGATTAATTTCATTTATCTCCTTTGAGGTTTGGGTTAAACAGATATGGTGTTATTGGTTTGAAATTTTCAAACTCATGATGACTTAAGTCCAGAGGACTGAAATTAACCCTATCCCATATTCTATTTTATTTTGATCTGCAAGTCATGAGCTTCATACTAAGCTTTGCATCAAGGCTTCTTTTGCTATTTGCTACTCATAAACTCCTTCTGACTGCTTACAGCTCTCAACTTGTAAAGTGCTTGATCATACCCACCTTTCTGTGTGAATCAGTCCAACCAGACTCTTTCACACTCCAAACAATGACCCACTAAAAGATTTTGCCTGTTTAACTGAATTACATGGATTCTTTCTTCATCCGCCAAATCATATTTGTTCATAAACATGACCATCATCCAGAGAGAAGTCACAAAATTAATGGTTGAAATAGGAGTATCCTAAAAAGCCAGATTCTGAAGAGTTAAAGCTTAGACTTGTTCTTTTGTGTGTCAAATGATGAGTGGAGAAAACCAATCAGGATTAACAGCTGATCAGCCCAACAAAATCCCCACCAATCTATCCTAAGAACATGAGGAGGATAAGTCGGTTTCCACAGTACATCCTTCTCAAAGCAACCAAGAATTCCCCATATGAACCAGTAATTTTACCTGATATGGCTTTTCTATCTCTAGATTTGTATGATTCTTTTCAAGGCACTTCATCTATCAGTCTCACACTTAGGAAGATAATTTGAACATCCAGTATAGAATCTTTCTTATCATAGATGGCAAAGGCACAAAATGAGATAGGACCACAATCTGCTATATAGAAACCCTAAATGTCAAACAATTTTCCAATCCCATCATTTTGAGGGCAAATCTTTTACTGGAAATACAATACTGCAAGGCAAAACTGATAAAAAAGGAAAATTCCAACGTTCAATATAAGTTCGATTCGGATCATGAAATTGAATCCCAGAATGAGGCCTTTTGCAAAACCAAGAGAGCAGTGATGAAATAGCAAAACGGATCAAGATGTGGGCTTTACTTGGATGGTATCGAACTCTTCCTGGGAGGGAGAATCGGGAAATGTGTGAGCATCGTGAAGGTCAGGAGGGGGCTGAGATTCGGGGAACTGGAGCTGGGCTTTTTCGAGAAAAGGCTTGAAACCAACCTGAAGGGTCAGCCATCCGAATGCTATGGCCCCTACCACCACTATTCCGGATCTAACCGCATTATTCATCTTCCTGCCCTTTCTGCAGCTTATCCCTCTCTCTGTATTATGTATGCCACCCTCGTCCTTGTCACTGGGCGACTATACAAATAGAGATTGCGTTCTGGGCAGACCCCTGCGCAACACCGTTGAGATGGTCTGTGATAGTTCCGGTCGAAATATTGGCCTCGATTAAGATTATTCTTACCCTTTGTGTTTTTTCCTTTCCCTTTTCTCCAACCCAATGAGAGGCCACATGCTCAAAAATAAAAATTTATGAAACAATACTAGTGCAAATTGGTTGGAAAATCTTTTCATATGAACACATCATTACCTTGCAGTAGAGGTATTAAATGTAGGAAATGCATCGGATTGTCAACTAGATCTCTAATAGCATCATAAATTTGGAATTTTGGATGGAGGGGTTTTCATCCAACAATCGTTTTTCCTCCCAAGGTCTCCCTAGTTGTTCTAGCCTTTGAGACATTTTCTTTCTACATTCCCACAAATGGCACCAATGTGCAAAACCATTGAAATTCTTCCCCACAAAAAGTTTCTTCTATTTTTTTTATCTATTTTATTTATTATAAAACATAATAATCCATATCCCGAGTTTCGATAAATAAAATATATATATATATATATATATATATATATATGAGTCAAGTTTTCATTTTATATAAAAAATTAAACATTTTAATCAAACAAAAAATTAGAACTACATTCAAGTTAGAATTATAAATAAAAAGCTATAACCAGTTAAAATAAATTATGTATTTTTTAAAATTTTATATCAATTTTTCTTATTAATTATTTATTATATTATTATTATTTTTATGTTTAAAGTGTTTATAAATAATTAAAATAAATAAATATAAAAAAAATAAAAAGAGAAATTAATAAAATTTCATCAGAGAAAGTGAATTAATATATTAAGTAAAAAAAATATCAAAACTAGCAATACTTTATAGCTAAAATAAAGAAAGAAGAAAAAAAAATAAAAAAGAAAATAATGTGATATTGGTTTGTTAAGTGTTAAGGTTAAAAGAAGTTGATAAAGTCAGAATGCGAATTATTTTATAAAAGTTGTTATAATATATATATATATTAGACATTTAGATGATTTTTCTCCTTTTTAAAGAGATATTTTTGGTCAAAACTAATTATTAAAAAGAGGTATTTTTGCTCAAAAACTCCCATTTTCCCCCATTTTAAAGGGGGTATTTTTGTTAACCCTCAAAAGATATACCCTTAAGCAAATGCTTTTACAATTTAGGTTTATTTTATTAATTTCAATCCATAAAATATGAAGTTCTCAATTATAGCATCTTTTTTCTCAAAAAAAAATATCCTTTCAACTCATATGATTTAAAAATAATTAATATATCAAAACATTTTTTCCGCTTGATTATTCCATCTCCACAAATTTAGTGGGAATCAAAAGAAAAAAAAAATCTAATATAGATATGAAATTTTCATTATTTTGAAAATTTTTTATATAGGAATGTAAGATATTTAACTATATAAAAAAATAAAATTAAAGAGCATTGGTAGCATTTCTCTATATTTAATAATTAGACATATTGTGTCCGCAACTTGAACAATTAATGACTAACCAGAATTAAACCAACATTAAAAAATAATTACCTTAAGCCCAATTCAATCTCACCACAAATATGAGTTAATTCAAACCCAATGCAACCTTATTCTTCTATATTTGGATTAGTCAAATTAGTTGTATTAGAGTCGGTCTAATGGGGTTGGTCACATTATATAATTCAAAATTTATTCACAATGGTTTTTTAAAAAATTTTTAAAAATACATTTTGTTGAAATTTGAATAAGATAAAATTTCAAGATAATGAGAAAATATAAAAATAAAATCGTATATCTATTTTAAAATATATAATATAATTATAATTTAATATTTTTTTATAAAAAAAATATGAGTTTTGGGTCAAAATGACCAATTTTTTTAAAAAAATTGTAACATCTCATCACTTTTTGAAACTTATGTTCAAATTAGGCTATTTGGTGCCACGTAGGCTCCATGTCATTATTATTATTATTATTATTTTGTCATTTTAGTTAAGGCTGCAAATTGATAATTGCGACTTCATATTTGAACTAAAGTCATTGACAACTGTGACTTCATTTTTTAACTAAAGCCGTAGTTGGCAACTACAACTTTATTTTTGAACTAAAACCACGGTTGGCAACTGCGGCTTCTTTTTTGAACTATATATGTTTTTTTCCACTATATTAGTGTTTAGTGGATATTTTTTTGTGACTTTAATTAAACTATTAAAAATTACATTTTGTAATAGACTTTTTGTAATTAATTTCATTAACTAATTTTGTAAAAAAATCTATATATGACAACTACCACTTAAGAGTATACTATTATTTCGATAAAAATAAATTTGTCATAATATAAATAAGTTAATATATTAAAAAAACAACAAATTAAATATTTTAAATTAATAAATTATACAATTTTATATATTATTTATATGTTATATAAGTTTATTATTTTAAAATTATTAATTTATTAATAAATAAAACATTCATTTATAATATTTTCTATTTATTAATTTATGTTTGTTGAACTAATACTAGATTCTTAAGTTTAAATATAAATAATTTATTATTAAAGTATATATTTTTAATTTTAATAATAAATTGTAATTTAATAGTTTTTAATTAAATTTGAAAGTAAAAAAAAAAATTATAATTGAAATCTCAGTTACCAACTGCTGCTTAAAAGAATACTATTATTTTAATAAAGATAAATTTATCATAATACAAATAAATTAATATCTTAAAAAATAATAAATTAAATATCTTAAATTAATAAATTATACAATTTTATATATTATTTATATGTTATATAAATTTATTATTTTAAGATTATCAATTTATTAATAAATAAAATATTCATTTATAATATCTTCTATTTATCTATTTATGTTTGTTGAAGTAATACTAGATTTTTAAGTTTAAATATAAATAATTTATTATTTAAGCATATTTTTAAAATTTCAATCATAAATTGTAATTTAATAGTTTTTAATTAAATTTGAAAGTAAAAAAAAATTATAATTGAAATCTCAGTTACCAACTGCGGCTTAAAAGTATACTATTATTTTGATAAAGATAAATTTATCATAATACAAATAAATTAATATCTTAAAAAACAATAAATTAAATATATTAAATTAATAAATTATACAATTTTATATATTATTTATATGTTATATAAATTTATTATTTTAAGATTGTTAATTTATTAATAAATAAAATATTCATTTATAATATATTCTATTTATCAATTTATGTTTGTTGAAGTAATACTAGACTTTAAGTTTAAATATAAATAATTTATTATTTAAGTATATTTTTTAAATTTCAATCATAAATTGTAATTTAATAGTTTTTAATTTGATTTGAAAGTAAAAAAAAAAATTATAATTGAAATTTCAGTTATCAACTTAGGCTTAAAAGTATACTATTATTTCGATAAAGATAAATTTATCATAATACAAATAAATTAATATCTAAAAAAACAACAAATTAAATATATTAAATTAATAAATTATACAATTTTATATATTATTTATATGTTATATAAATTTATTATTTTAAGATTATTAATTTATTAATAAATAAAATATTCATTTATAATATCTTATATTTATCAATTTATGTTTGTTGAAGTAATACTATATTTTTAAATTTAAATAAAAATTATTTATTATTTAAGTATATTTTTAAAATTTCAATCATAAATTGTAATTTAATAATTTTTGATTAAATTTTAAAATTTTTTAAAAAAAATAACTAAAGCCTCGATTGACAACTGCGACTTTAGTTCAAAAAAGAAGCCGCAGTTGCCAACTGCGGCTTTAGTTCAAATATGAAGTTGCAGTTATCAACTGCGGCTTTAACTAAAATGACAAAAAAAATATATTTTAATGACATGACGCTTACGTGGCATCAAAGAGGTCAATTTGAATATAAGTTTCAAAAAGTGGTTAGATGTTACAATTTTTTAAAAAAATGGGTCATTTTGACCCAAAACTCTATAAGATAATATACATAATAAGTGCTAAATTGGATTGGGGTTAAACTTGAAGATTTTGATTAAATATATTTAGCTTCAAAATATTTGAAATTTTATTATATATCTTTGAGTGAGAGTCGAGAAGGGAAATGAGTGAGAATAAAAAATAAAAAGATTAAATACATTTAGCTCCCAAATATTTGAAATTTTATTATGTATCTCCCTTAGGGAAGGGAGTGAAAATAAAAAATGAAAAGAGTAAGAGGGATATTTAATAAAATTTCAAATCCAATGAGTTTGATAGACGAGGGCTGAGGGATTAGAATGAAATTAACCCAAAAAATTTAACACAATTAGAACTCGGAGATTAAAAATGATTATCGGTGGGGTCGCGCTAGCATTGCACTCTGGGTGAGCCGTGAATCGGTTTGGAAATTCTCAAAAGGCAAATGTACTCCTCAGCAGCACACGCCGATAACTCGGTCCCATTTCAGAAGAACCGACCAAGCCTGGCCGATTCAACTCGGTAGAAGCTCAATCTCCTCCTTCGACAATTCGCTCACGATTCCATCACCATTCGAGGTTTCATCAACAACTCGCTTTCAAATTTCCACTCAATTTGGGAAGATTTAGGAAAATGGTGGGTAAATTGAAGCTTTCTGAATCATTGTCAGGTTTAGTTAAAGAGAGCGGTGGTGTCACTAGCTCATGATAATAAAAAATGGCGTGAGTCTTTTGCATAGCCCAAACAATCGTATGTTGGCTTCGTCGGCTGTTTTCAGAAGACAGGAGTTTTTGATAAGGTGCCTTGGAGTTGGAGGTCAGAGCCAACAATTCAATCGCAAATCAGTGCCAAGAACAATGGCTTTAGAGGCGGATGCTGAAAACATTTTGAGAGCAATCACTCCCACACTTGACTTAGCTAGGCACAAAGGCCAGGCTGGTAAGCTCATCATGTTTATTTATTTATTATGATTAGGATTATGATTATTCTTTGTTCTTTTCGCCATTTTCATCTTCTTTTTATGATTGACCAGTGAATCATATGTGTCTTTTTCGAAGAAAATGGAAATTATAGACGCAAATGAAATTTGGTTCTGTTCTTTTTTTTTTTTTAATATAAAATAAATATATTTCGAGTCATCAAGTCATATTTTTTGCAGTTAATTGTGAAAACATGATGAAACTTTCGTAGGATTCCCGAGAAAATTTTTGTTAATACATAACAAAAATGAAGACTTGAGCATTTTTTTTTCTCTACCAGTGTTTTATTTTTAATGGGCAATGGTGAACTAGTAGCACTAAATTGGATTTGGGGCGACTTGATATTTAAATCCAATGGCTAGTGGTTTAAATGAAGTTGTTCTGATGGATGAACCTAATAGTGAATCTGGGCTGTGGCCGAGGAGGTTCTTATATATTTCATGCTGCAAGCTATGTGAATGATACTGTGGGCTTATGTGGGTGAAACTTGGTTAAACAACATGACCGAAAAATTTTATGGTAAAACTTCAAGGTATGCATGTTATTATTTAATCCGGAAGAATACATATGTGAAAATTGCATGCTAATTTAAGAAAATTTATAGAAAAAAAGATAGTAGTGATAGTCATTGAACTCGATATGATACTGGGACTTGGCAATATGTTTAGCCTATATGATTATTTGGATGAAGCCTAAAGAATGATTTTATTATTTTAGGAGCAACAGATGCAATTGCTGAAATAAAGAGATGCTCCAGAGTTCATATAATTTGATCTATTATCTGCTATCCATTTGGGATGACAATGACTTGCTCCATTCTTGATACAGAATTAAGATTGTCCACCGTGATTTGTTTGTTTTCTGTACAAATAAGTATATAGTTCTCTGTTATGAATCCCCACTAAGTACTATTTGTTACTCAGGAAAAATAGCTGTTATTGGCGGCTGTCGTGAATATACAGGTGCCCCATACTTCTCTGCTATCTCAGCTTTAAAAATTGTTAGTGCTCTGCCCCTTCTTTTCTTGATTTTACGGTTTTTCTTCCTTGGTTTTGTTACCTCCAAGTGCATAGTCTCTCAAAGAAAATTGTTTGTGATTTCAATCACACTCATGATCTGCCAGTTTGAATGAACTTGTTTTTATTTTTACCTCCCACAGGGTGCAGATTTGTCTCATGTGTTCTGCACTAAAGATGCTGCTCCAGTCATAAAAAGCTACAGCCCTGAGTTAATTGTGCACCCTCTTTTAGAAGAATCTTATAGTGTTAGGTAAATTCTTTAACTAGTTTGCTTTTCCCTTCAACATATATTTTTTTTATTATTGAATACTATGCTTATTCTTGTGAAAACTATATTTTCAGAGAGAAGGACAAAAAAGCAATCTCAGAGAAGGTTCTCACAGAGGTTGTTAAGTGGATGGAAAGATTTGATTGCCTAGTCGTTGGTCCAGGCCTTGGAAGGGACCCCTTTCTCCTGGTGTGCTTCTTTTAATCTAATGCTTTGGTCCCTAAATTTACCTTTGCAGGTTGAATAATGTAATTCTTTATTTCCTTATGACTTAAAATCATTTGTACACATCTTGACTCTGCAATGCTTGAGATGTGTCCCTAATCCATATATAAGGTTCTGAAAGAGAGTTATGAACTAACAAATATCTCAGAGGCAAAGATGAGTATTGATATGTTTCGACCACTTGAGGTATGAGACAAACATGTGTCTGTGCGCACACGTTTACTAGCACATACTTTTTTATGAATGATTCAACCATCTCATAGAGAAAAATTTAGGGGGTGATAAATTTTCTGCCATTAGTGTTGTTGATTTCAGCTGCAAGCAGTGACCCAAAACCATTTTTAAGGCATTCCAGGATAAATTTTAAGCATAAAGGATAAAGTACTTCCCTTTTTCATTCAAAAGATACTAAAGTGAACAGAAGAAGGTGTTACTTTTAGTTTCAATTCCATGGCTAGAGCCTTTCATTATGTTTCAACCAAATGCCTAGATTTGGTTCCTGCATGAAGACCATGACATCTAACAACTTATTTGACGTAATGGCTAGCCTCAAGGGATTTCCTTAGCTTTAGTTAAGCATATAACTGATGTCTATTAAGTTTTGAAATGTTAGAACTAATGGAGTCCTTTCCTCATGCATTGATGCATGCAAGGGTTCTGATGTCATTTGAGTGCCTTGAAAGCCCTTTTTTTTCACCCGTTTTGTGGTATATACAGCGTATTTTTGTCAATTGTCATCCTTTCTAATGCTTGCATAACATGTCCAGGATTGTGTTAGTGAAATCATGAAGCATGCAAGACAGTCAAATGTCCCAATTGTTATAGATGGGGTATGTATTGTAGCTATGTTGTTTTGTTAGTGTATACACTACTTCAATCTTGCATCTTTGTGTACTCTATATTATTACTTTTGTTGATCTTTGACCTTTTGCTTGATGATATGGGTCTTTCAGGATGGACTCTTTCTTGTTACAAACAGTCTTGATCTGGTTAGTGGTTATCCTTTAGCAGTCTTAACCCCAAATGTGAATGAATATAAGCGCCTTGTTCAGAAGGTGCTAAACTGTGAAGTAGGTGATCAAGATGCTGCTGAGCAATTACTCTCTCTCGCCAAAGGGTAAAAATTCCTTTTACATCCCTTTAAGTTAATGTAGCGTTTTTGAGCCACACTATTGGTTAATTTGTATTTCCAAAATGGTATTCATTGTTATGGAACTATGATGCATTGCAATATGGGAGAACTGTTGCTCTGAAGGGATTAATATATAGAAATCAGTCATGTCAATCCTTGCATTTTACTGGACCATCTGGAAGGACCCAATATTGACACTATTTTGGCTTATATGTCACCTTGTAGGTGGCCATTGTCTAGTGGATTTTAAAATAGTTTGGTCTGTGTCAGAAAGATGGATTCTCATCATTGTAGATTTTTATCTTTCCATTCCTCTCTTTTCAAGACTATACTATTACTTAGGAAGTCTTATGGTTGGTCATGATGAACTTCTAAAATTGTTTGTGGTCCACGTTTTAAATATAAGAACTGATGAGGATACAGAATGATAAAACAGAAACAGCTAAGGTTGGTACAATTACTGCCTCAGAATTCCACCATGGTTCATGTCTCATGGGCATCACATGTGCCATTCTCCTTGGATTTACATGGTTTTGCATGGTTCATAGGCATCACATGTGCAATGCGTGGTTCATGCCTTTTACATGGTTTTGCACCATATAAAAGACACATATTAGATTGGCAGACTATGTGCTTGGATTTACATTCTTCTACATTCTTGTTATTGAGTTGTGTCAATATAATATGGACCATGTGCAATTTCTCATATTTCCATATTGAACTGTACATAGTTGCATGGGTATATACATAGTTTTTTGGCCTGTCTATCGTTTGTGTGTGTGTGTATGAATACACATAATTCCCTTGGTAACATACTTATTTGTAAATGAATATCGTAATAGATAGATTCTATTCTTGTTCAGGATTGGTGGCGTAACTATCCTACGGAAAGGAAAGTCTGATCTCATCAGTGATGGTGAAACAGGTATAGAATTAGATGTTTAATTATGTTTCTTATGTGTGGTTCAGCTTTGGCTAGTTTTTCGAAATGGTGATGAATTGGTTTGCAGATGTTTTCTTTGGCAAAGTTCTTTGTTGCATCTATCTATCATACTATTTATGGGCTGGAAGTTTTGAGTACACCTTCAAAAAATTAAATATCTACTCTGCCAGTGGTGGTGCAGTACACGTGACATGTGTCTAGGCAGTAGGAACTGCAAGTTGATCTATTCCTGGAGACCTATTACTACCAAAACAATGGTTGCAAATATTCTGCATTTCCAAAATTAATGGTAGCAATATAGGATAGAGAGTGTATGCTGAATGGTTCTTTTATATGGGACACTGCGACTTTATGGATTGGATGGTTATGATACTCACACTGATCAATTACTGACATGATAAAATGACTTTACTGGATCATGGCCATCTTTTAGTTATCCTATCTTCCATTATTTGTGAACTTCAATCTAAGCAGCCAGTTGATTTGGTTGACTTTGAAGCTCCATCAGTTTGGATTGATCTCCAGGTTGAGTTTAGCTGAAAAAGAATGTGGTACCACCCTGGTATCTTGCCCATGACTTGGTATAGCATGTATGGGGGTATTGGAAATCAAATTGAACATTTATCCAGATCTAATAATTTTTATTAGTCATGCGCATTTAGTATTCTCTTAACAAAATATTATTTTGGCTGGCCTATCCCATTTCATGAATGAAATTAACTGGCTTTTTCTTTCTTTTGTGGGAGCCATGAACCCCATCTGGTTCTAATACTCCATACTTTGTGCAGTCAATTCAGTAGGCATCTATGGTTCTCCTCGACGCTGTGGCGGCCAGGGTGATATACTTTCTGGAAGGTAAGTGATTATTTAGGTCCTCAGCAACATATTCTGTGAAAGAGAAAAGGTGCCCTGATGTTTAGATGGCTCCTGTTATTAGTGTTAATGTTGTACATTTGTCAGACAGAATTCTCCCTTTTTCTTATTTAAATGTTGGAGTTTCCTAGGTTATTTTCTTCTTTATTCCATCCTTAAATTCCATTTTCTTTTAATTACAATGCATTATTTCTTTATGCTTTTTCTATTCTATTCATGTAGTCTCTTTGTCTATAATTCTATATTAGTAGTTTGATTTTTTTATTTTTAGGTTATTCACACCAATTGTTCTTTTATTCTCCTAGGAAAACCTGGTAGAAAAATCATTACAAATTTAAATTGAAAGTTAAAACAGTAACTTAACAAATGTAAGGGTGAATGCCACTGCTAAATAATTCAATCACAAGGATCATGTGCATCACTTGTGTCTATGCACTTAGTTGACATTTAGGTTCATTTATGTTGTTTTCTTTGTGCAAGTGCCATGGTCCCTGCAACTGGATGTTTAAAACTTAGCTATTTGACAATGAACAACAGAAACTGATTCTTCTATCCTAGAGAAGCCTAGAAGTGCTTTACTCAGACTGGCATTTTTATAATAGAAAATTTCTCTTTTGTTGGTGCCAGTGTTGCAGTATTCTTATCATGGGCGCGACAACGAATCATTGCTGAAGGGGATTTGAATATCAGGTTATATGATTTTCTTGGAATCTCTTAATTTCCTTACTTTTGCTTATAGGGTTGCTTGAGGTTTTTGGATATTTGTGTTCCTTCATGCCCCATGCTTGACAAATGTACAATGGTTTGTTTCTCTCAATTTTGCAATTGTTAAAAAGTCCGAAGAGTCCAACGGTGCTGGGGAGCATTGCAGGGTCTGCTTTAATGAGGAAGGCTGCATCACTTGCCTTTGAGAATAAGAAAAGATCTACCCTTACCGGTGATATCATTGAGTGCTTGGGAAGAAGGTATTGAATTCTATTATGCTCATAAATTTTGTATAGTGAACAAAAATGATTAAAGCCCTGCTTGGGAGAGCTTTTCAAACAATAAAAGTAACTGTCAAACATAACTGTTAAAGGGTGTTTGGAAATCGAGGTAAGGACACCAGAAACATATTTTTATTTATTTAAAAATATAATAAGTATCCTTATCTTTAATAGAGACATTTAAAATTCAGTTGACTTGTCAATTATAAAATTCAATTATATCATAATGGTAGTTAATTTTAAGAACAAAAGTTAAAACACTATTCCAGACTGGGCTTAAGACACTAATTGCTTTATCCGCTGCAGTTTGGAGGATATTTGTCCAGCCAAGTGATCTGTTGAGTTTGATAGAGTGGATACAGCTGAGAAAACTTTTGCCATGGTCAGACTGCTGCTGCTTCTATAAATTTACCAATAAAGGACAATTTTATTGATGTTTTTATTCCAAGTTTATAAATGGTAAAGAGTGGATAGACCTGCAAGGAACGGTTCACTTTATATGCACTGATTTGCTGGAAAAGTTATGCACCCTATATTTAGCGCAGAGTATTGAGTATCATTTTATTTTCTTGGGGATTGAATTGACAACGGGGACCAAGACCTCCTTAGGACTTGCAGAAGCATTTGTTGTATAAATTATCTGGTCATGGTGTCAAGAATTTGATTTGGTTTTACCCCTTGGGTGACTCAAAATTTTCTCGGGAAATCAGTTAGAAGATGCCCGGATTTTGTTCATATGAAAGAATAGAATAGCGATATTTTGCATGGATATTCTTGATTTTTGATTTTTATAGAAATTTATAGGTATTTCAATATTTTTTATTTTACAGAAATTTATAGAGCATGTTAGTTTAAGCATGCTAGCGTTAGAAACGTCATTTGGGAGAAACCTGGATTGGTCTCTTTCATGCTGATTCCATTTGTTTTCTTTTGTTCATGATTTCATTCCTTTCTCTACCTCGAAATTATGCATTCTCTTATGAGTTTCAAACAGCCTTGTCTGTCTGAAATGTAGAGAACTTAAAAGTCTTAAAAGGCTCAATAGGGAATCCAAAACTAAACTTTAGGTCTAGTGAGTTAACAGGGGGACCAGTGAAAGCTGAGGCCACACCCAGAATCTCTAATGGCATCCAATGCTGTTGGAAATTTGCCTATTGTGAAGCCACCAATTGAAAACCTGAACCTACCCAGCACAACACTTAATACTTGTAATTGAATTTTGGTTGTAACAACACTCGATCAACAATTGGGAGATTGAAAGCAAGTTGCACATGTAGGCAAGGCATCATCACCTGGGTTCCACAACACTTAGTTGGGTCATAAGGTCAAATTCAGCTACTTTGATTTGCATGACCTGAGAATCATAGTATAGCAAATACATTACAAGTAGACCCTGCACTAGTAACTTTATAATAAGCCGTCCATATTAACTAAGTTTTAAGCACTAAATCTTTCAACAAAATAAAACATTCACTCTATAGATAAAGCTAATCTCCAGAGGTAATAATATTTTCTTTATCAATATTAATTTGTGCAGCCCACATATTCAGTCTTTGCAATCACTTTGGTGCTTCTCTTGTTCATGTATTTCTCCTGTTCATTTCGATACTAGTAAGACATCTTCTTCCCTGACACTTCTGCAGAAGGCAATCACAGAGTTCTCGGTGAATAGAAGGTCAAAAAGAGAACTGTCATGAAAATTACATAAAGAAGAACTATTTCAAGAGGGAAGATTAAAAAATCTAACAAAACCCATCTACATCATGCTTCTGAATCATATTCCACCATAAATCCACATTCTGCAACCTCGTATAAAATATGTCTTTTCATTGTTGACCTTCAGTGTAAAATTTTGACTAGCACATAAAATCAACTACCTCAACATGACATTTTACTAACTTTTAAGGACTCCGAAGCATTGTTAACACCAAGGTAAGAGAACTGACTTGACAAGGAAATGACTACCACACCCTCACTGGTAAAGAATTATGCAATTCAATTATGAACAGCCCAGAATCCACATCTTTGACATGATTAAGAAAAATGTTAGAAGAAAACAAAATTTTAATACCAGTACCAAACGTACAACATTGCAATGAGCTAATAAGTGGAGATAAACCATGACAGCTTATTCATGACAAACTAAAAATAAGCACTAACACTTCAACATTCAATAAACCATGATAAACCCACTCACATTGTTCTTGCTTCTGCTCTAGCAAATCTCCTCTTTGCTCAAGAATCTGCAGGTGGCTGCTGTTGCTGCTGCTGTGGCCACATCTGCTGAGCAACATAAGGGCGAGGCTGTTGGCCATAAAGACCTTGATCCATCACAGTCTTACCCATAACCATTCCTGGAGCTCCAACCTGTGGACCATGCTGAGGTTGCATATAAAAGTAAGGGAGACCCTCAGCAGGACCTCCAACTGGAAGTGGTCCCCCTCTTGGGATTGATGCTAGTACCTCATCTTTTAAATCCTCACGTGGGACAATATCAACTAAGAAATCAAATATATCAGTCCTTGTGATTGCAGCTGCAATGTCATTCTTTTGAAGTGTCCTCCTTTTGTTCTCCTCTGTGTGATTCCATGATCGTAGTGTCAACTCAAGAATGAACATCTCACATGCCCTGGCAAAGATGACCGGGGCCTCTGCCGATATCATCCTTACATCTTCATCTGCCTTCATAATCTTCTTGATCCTAGCCAATGGCAAACTATGGTTTTTAAAATCAGTAGTCTGCTCAATTTCTTGGTACTGATTTTGCCAAAAGTTCTGGAGTTGTTGCTGCAGCTGCTGTTGCTGCTGCTGGTGAATGTGCTGATAAGCAAGTTGGTGTTGTGCCAGCTGAGCTGGAGAAGAGATACCTGCTGGCTGAGTAGGAGATTGAATTGATCCAACCGTTCCAGGTCCAGAGGTCCCAACCATTTGGTTAGGTTGAAATGGAGGGATACCATATGGCATTTGAGCTGCACTACCAACCATGCCCATTGCCGGGGGCTGCCCATGCCCTGGCTGATCCATTCAGGCGAGGTAGGCTTTAAACAAAATCTTTGCTCTACAACTTTACCTGCAGGTACAAACAAGTAAAAGAAAAGGCGACACACGAAAAGCATACAGTTAAAAACTTTTACAAGAGCAATATAGAATTTGGAAGAATTTTCAACAACAAAAAGGAAAGGGGGTAGCTGCTAAGAGATGGTATAACTAAATTAAACTGATCCAATGCTATATATATAGCTAGAATTTAACAACCACTTTCCTGACAGAAACCAAATGCTAGAATGCAGAAATATGGCTTTATTACTCTAAATTGCCACTCCAGCACCAACAATTTGGAATGCTGGCATCAATTCTTTATACCTAACCACTCATCATTCTCATTGGAAATGCCACTTGACAAGTGCTCTTAGCCGAATAGATAACCACCCCTCAAATTAAGGGCATAACTGCATATTTTCAAGATCAAATCTTATATTTAAAATTGAGTTCTCTCTAAATGGACATGATTGTGCTCCTTTATCTCCTTGCCCATTATGTTACCCTTGTTATTGAGGGTGGAAAACCACTTAAACCAATTGAGAACCACTTAAAACATCAAAATAGATAAGTCTCTAGTGTTCCTTATATTGAACAAGTTAAACAGGACAAGGTGATCAAGCAATACGTAACAAGGCTCTAGTCTTAGTTGCAGGAACATATTAACTGCGAGATGCTCACCCTACAACCATGATTCTGTCAACTCATGGTTCTCTTGTGACAGAACTGCAAGTAAAACAAAACAATACCTGGAACTGACTTGAGACGTGTTTGAATAACTAGTTTCATACATAAAGAAGTTTTATAATATAAGGGAAAAGGGGCATTCCAGCTACATCCGTAAGCTCTAATAAATTGGTGGTGATGAGTTAATCCTTCTTTCACAGCCTGTAATTTTTTTTCCTCAAACAAGGGAAAAGCAGGAATTGCATTCAGCTTCACCTTTGAAAAAGCGGTAATAGGTTAGAATCACACAAGGCATGCAAGAATTTGTTCCCACTCTGCTACGTCTCTCTCCTATCTATTTTAGGCAAACATCTACTAGAGGCAAATTTCCATTATTGTTCAGAACTACACATGTGCCTTCCTAGGATAAAAATGAAGGCAATCATCTTTGAGTTTCTAGGTAGAAATGCACATTAACTATATCTAGACAAAGGTTTATCTATTTGTTTTCCATACACAAGCAAATCCATCAAAGAAAGTGGCTTACGTTGTAAAATTAAAGTAAGATAATTTTGTACATTTATACAACTAATAATACCAGCAACTCAACCACATGATTGCTAATTTGCAGAATCTTTAATTTTGCTCCCATCTTCGAAGATACCATCATTAAAAATATCAGCAAAACCTCAGGGTACGTCTTGGAATTGAACAAATTACTACCACGATAACCCACTTCACCAACCAAACAAAAACATCCAATCAAAGCAACATGTATACATGCAATGCTGCGGACATCAGGAAACTACAACTCTACAACACCACGGTCCAACTATCTTGAAACATGGTTACCATGTCTGAACTTGGATCGATTTTCACACACAAATTGCAGCATAATAGAACAAGGGAACCTTCAAAACATGTCAAAATATATCATCAGAGCATTTGGCATAGCCTTACCTGCATGACCTATCATCATGCAAATATAGCCGACAAGAACGACCTAAACTTATATATTTACAAACATTACAAAAATTTTGACTAGAGCAATAAAGATGGAGCTGAGTTACCCAAACCCTACTTGACCTAATTCCCCAAATTAATACAATCCACTCATTATAAGACAACTTCATTCATTCTGTGAAACTTTACCATCATCATACCATCACCATGCAACTCACTAACAAACAGATGAAAAACATAATCATTAAACCCGAATTCAAGTATCAGAGCAGATTACATCGGCAAAATTAAAAAAAAATAAAAATAACCTAGCAATAATAATGAAATTATGATACTAATAAAACCCTAATTATCAGTTCCGACAAAACCTCAAACACAACACATGAAAAAACAAAAATAAAAATAAAAACAAAATGGAGGAAAAGCGAAATAACAGATCCGAAAACAACTGAAAACCAATACGATATAACAGAACCCCTACCTTTATGTGTAGATATCAAGAATCTGCTTCCGTCTGTTGATCTTCTTCGCAGATTCAAACCCTAAAAAACCAAAAAAAAAAAAAAAAAAAAAAAAATTTAAAGATATCGTCTGCAACTAAAATTCCATCGAATTAAAAGGGAAAAAGAAAAAGAAACATGCGAAGCTCAGAAATCTAAACCTTTTCAACACTGTTTTTCCCCCTTTTTTTGGGAAGTGGAAGATGAGAATTAATAGCACTTAGGAGGAAGGAATAAATGTTTGCTAAAGACTAAAAAAATAAAAATAATATTATATAGAATTAGTGGGAAAAGCGCGAGTTCGGTTCTTCGTCCTCCAAACTATTCCTTGTGCTGTTTTGACTTTTTCATCTTGTGGACTATCAAGCCCCAACCCCCTTCCTATTCATTTTAATTTTCATGCATTTCATTGTCGGAAAAATAAAAATAAAAATTGTTTCTAGATGTGTATTTTTTTTATTTTTTTAATAAAAATTTTTGACCATTTTTCTTGTCCTAAAACTATAAGGTTAGGGGGGAAACATTTTTAAAACATTTTAAAAGTTAGTTTTTCATAATGGTTTTTGAAAATACTTTTTGGATGTTTTCTAAAATAAAAAGTCTATAAGTTTCTTTTAAATAATCCTATTTTAAAATAATTAAAAAATATGCTTTCATATACTAATATAAAAAAATCATAAAATAGTAACTCAAATTTGTAAAATATAAATTTCAAATTGTTATTTAAAAATAATTAATATTTTGTGCATTTTTTATCAAAAGTATTATTTTTGACTTTTGAATCATTTTAGGTGTTACTTTGACTAGTAAGTGTATTAAATTTAAATTATTTTTAGAGTTCTTATTTTATAATTATTTTTATATAAATATATGAAAACTCATTTTTTCTTATTTTTTTTAATTAAAAAAATTACCAAACACCTATTTGGGTTTAAAAATAATTTTTTATTTTTAAAAATATTTAAAAAATTAGAAATATTTTTCAAATTCAGCTTCTTATTTTTCTTTTTGGATGGTTAAGCTTTAATAGCTACAAAATTGGGCATACATGCATAAATATAATTAAAAAAATGAGATTTATTGCAAAAATAAATTGAAATTCATTTTTTATTATTAATACTAATGTATTAATTGAACTAAATATATAATTTGATTGAAAAATACTTTCTATTAGTATAAAAAGGTGAAAAATCTAGAAAGAAATTTCAGAATTATAAAAAATAAAAAATAAAAACTTTATTCGTGAGTTGCTATTGAAAAGAATATTAAATAGTTTATATTTTTATTTTTATTTTTATTTTTAATATAAAAATAAGATATTTTAAAAGAAATTAGAAACATAATAATAAAAGCAACTATGTATCCTAAGTCAAAAGTAAATTCAAAGTATAGCATAATAATGACAATAATGTAAATGGGAAACTTTGGAAATAAATCAAATGAGTATGAAAGAAACTTAAAAATTTAATCATGCCATCTCCACCATTGTCACATCCTCTCCAAATGAACTCTCACATGAGATTATCCTGGGCCATAAAGCTTCTAGAAGCATCTACACGTCTCTAAAGTGCTGAGATTTGACTTTGTGATTATAGGAAAGTTGATGTTTATAGATGGTGTGTTTTGGTAAATTACCTTTTTAAATTTGAATAGGATTAGAAAACTATTGGTTTGGGATTAATTACAGGACTCTATTAATATTAATATGTGGTCTTATATAGATTTACAAAGATAAGAAAAAAGTAAGAAAATAATGAGGAGAGATAGATAATGGGTGCATGGAGTTTTGGGAAAGCGTGTATTTTTAAAGTTTATTAATAAATTTGATATCCTTTTCGTGGATATAGGCGATTACACGAATATTTTGTCTCACCTATTTCTTTTTATTTTTTATATTAAGTTTGAGTGTTACAATTTTTCTCAATAAGTGGTATTAAAGTCCTGATGAGAAGATCTTGGAAAAAATTGTTTTGAAGATAATGTTAGACGTTCAATAGAAAAAATAATTTCAATATATGGTAGAGTATCATCGAAGACACTTTGGTGTGACAAATAATTCTTAAAGCGTTACAAAGCAAGAAACTTGAGAGCATGATGAATGAAGAATGAGAATAATTAGAAGACCGATAAATATTATTCATTTAACTCTTGGAATAAAATATAATGTTTTGAATAAGTAATCTTTCTTCGATTTTACGGAAGAAATTAGAAAAAACTTGTGTCAAAATTTCAAACAAATAGACTATTTTTTAAAAAACCATTGTTTGAGTTGAAGATGGATGAAAGAACAAATTTTAGGGATCATATAATTAAATTTAACAAGTGCATTACTCCGTTATTAAGTGTAGATGTTAAGATTGATGAGAAAGATCAAGTTATTATTTTATTAGCATCTTTACTAGAATCATATGAGACAATTGTGATTACGCTTTGAATTGGAAAGACGACAATGATAGTGGATGAAGTGTTAAACTCTTTTTTTAAAGACCAAAAGTATCAAACAACTAATTAGTTCGTCTCATATTGGATAAGCTTTTGTGATGAATTTTGAATCACGTTGAGGTATGAGTAATTTGAGCAAGAGGTATCATGATGGGAGAAATGATCGTTCCCGATCACACTTCTGTTTGTAAATTATATTATAAATTATATTATACGTGCATAAATTAACATATGTTTTTTTGTATATATTTAAATAAAATTGTTGTAAGTAAATTGATTTTAAGTATCATATGTTTTGTATAATAATTAAATACAAAATAACTACATATAAATTTATAAATAAAATTATCAACATTTTAAAATAAAAAATATTTATACTTTTATTATCATTTTCTTTATGTCACTAAAAACATCCAAATTAAATAGATTTATATAAAATTTATTTTTAAATTTTGAATATAATTGTTGAATATCATAAATTATATCAAACATATATCAAATTTTTTAAAACAACATCAAAATGTTTATTATTACTTCTTATATTTATTTGTTTAAATTGTTTTAACATTTTTATGAGTTTTGATCAATTTTTGTTCCATCGATATTTTTTGTTAAAATATTCATCAATATATTTCGATATATCGATAAAATCGATTTCCCTATATATCTGTAAAAATCGATATTTTCATCATTGCCTACAGTGCATTAAATGTCTAACAACTACTCAATCAATCAAATAGGAACCCAATTGATCAAGACCTACTTTTGCATAATAGGGTGCTTGAAGTTATTGCAATAAATTGAGAACTCCTATGCATTTATTAACAAAAAAAAAAAACTACATACTCATTTATTTAATCAAAAGCTTTCAAATCCAAGTGCATTTACTCTTTCAATTATGAATCCATTTAGTATACCCCCATTGTGTTCTTCCTAGCTTTCATTTGTAATGAGTATTTATGGTGTTAGGATAAATGTTGTCCTATCCTTTATTAGTGAAAGATTGAGGGTCTGTTTGGTTCCTATTTTATGTTCTTGAAAACAAAAAACACAAAAAACTTAGTGGGGGAAGGGGGTGTGTTTTTATCTTTTGTGTTATCAAAAACCACTTTTTTGAAAATAATAAAAAGATATTTTCATTATTTTTTCACCATTAAAAGAATATATTGTTTTTCGTGTTTTTTCTTCCTTCCTTTTGTGTTTTTTTTTTAGCTTTTTTTGTATTTCCACAAAGATGAACGAACTCCACCCAACCACCACACCCACACCCCCACCCTCAAAACCTTTCTTCTTCCTTAAATTATTGAAATTAATATACTTACATATGGTGACAAAGTCATAATTTATTTAAGAAAATTATAACTGGTGTAAAAATTTGAAAATGGAATAATTTTTTTTAATTTAAATGAATTGTGCATATGAAAATTATTTATATATTTATAATATCAAGTTAATGGAAGAAAACACTTTATTAATTAAAAAAAAAATTTCAAACATGTTTTTTTGTTTTACTTATTCTAAAAAACTTTTTTATTAACTTAACCAAACATGTTTTTTTTTTTTTTTTTAGAACAAAAACTGTTTTCTAGAATATAGTTCCCAAACACAATTTTCTTTCTTTATGAAAACATAAGAAACTGTTCTCAAAAACTGTTTTTCAGAATAATTTTAAAAAACAATTACCAAATAGGCCATGAGTGTTTTAAACTTCAAGTTAATATTGAAATTGAAGAAAATTATAGTGCTAGAGATATTAAATCCAAGTGTACAAATTTGAAGGCTTGTTTTGAAACTTTAATTAGTGGAGCCTTCACTCATAAAGAGATTAAAGAGAGTGAACATAACGGTCCCTCGAACCAATATAAAAAGAGTTTGCATTTCTCTTCCTTATTTTATTTACTTTTATTGTTTCAATAGTTACTTATCCGAATTATTTTTGAAAAAATTTAAATCACCCAATTCACCCCTATCGTAAGTGTTTTTGTTAATTATTTTAGCCTTCTTCATGGAATGCATATTCATTCATTTTTTAGAGGTTGAAGTTACTTTTTAAGAAAATAGGGTATGAATGAAGTCATTTGGAGTGCATGAAAGACAGTTTGATCGTTCCCATCTGCTCAAATGGGTTTGCTGGCTGTCTTCAATGACACCGTTTAATTTGGAGGGACGCATTGAAGGAGTTAGTTTATAACTTTATATGATTTAAGGAAGGATGGATAACCATATGATTCCTGCCTTTCAAAAGGTGATGTCAAATTATGATTTTGGGCATGTTGGACTTTGACTATCACATTGCTGATGAAACACCCAGAGTCAAGACTCTTCAGGAATTGGCTATATATAGCCATTTATGACAAGGGAAAGCTGAGGTTATCCCTCAAATTTGAGCTGGAATTCATATCAGATGGATGGTCTTTTGGGGTTGATTAATTTCAAACTATCACACAAGCTTTTTATTAAACTAGGGAACATAGCTGTACATTGATTGAAACCACTGAAAAGCTATATAACCCAAAGAGCAACTATCCTAGAGAAAACAGGCCCTACCAACTACCAGACCCACGTACTAAATTTGCCCATCGCTTGGCACAAACATACTCTCTTCAGAAGTCAACACCACCCAACTCTCACTCTGCTATTTACATGGCACCCCTCCATGCAAGCCTTTCGTCCACAACCACATAAAAACCCCCTTTTTCCGCCCCTGAAATAAACAAAAGGTTTAGGAAGTAGTGATGGAGAGCAACGTCATTATTTTGTGGCTGCGAGAACCGCTGGGCCTTCCACCTGAGAATGCCAATAAATCAATAGATCAGTAGGGTAGAATGAAGAAAATATGTGGCTCAATGGGTTTTTCCAAGTTGGTTGATTAGGACTTTAGATGGTTGGTTCATTTCCACATATATTATCAGAGGAGGAATAATTATGCCAGCTGGGTAAAAGTCTAACGAGATAATCTTTGCGTATTGGATTTTGATGTGTGTGACATCGTCCCCACGGGTGGGACCTAGAGGGCCAAAAGAATTGGCATGAACTCCAACTGAGGATAAACAATGTAGCAACCAATTTGGAACTTATCGAGAAAGTACGAGATTTGATCAATCAACATTATACCTTGAAGGTTGCACCCCATATCTCTTCATCGGGAGCAGGAACAGCAGTGATTTTGTTCTTGGGATTCTCAAAGCTTCTCAGTTCTCCCACTGCTGTGGAGAAGAAACATCCTGCAAAACCCAATGCCCACCATTAAATCGGTTAACTGTTTTTGGTAAACTATATATATATATATATAGATAGATAAGAACATCAGTAGTGACTGGGGAAAAAGAACCATCCTTGGGGGAAAGAGGCCAGTGACTTGCCACAAGCGCCTTTGAGCAATTCAGCGTCATCAGCAAAGGCCACATACCCATCAGCAGTGATTCCCCAAGACAGAGGCACCTTCCCAAATTGGTCCTATCACAATTCCAACCAACCCCCAACTCACATCAGAGAACACGAAATTGAAAACTGGACACACCCCATCTTATATTGGTGGGTGGGGGTGGGTGAGAGGGAGGGACTTACAGAAGCAACAAACAAGGTGGAAGTGGACTTGTCGAAGACGATGAAAGCAAAGCTTCCACTGAGATGTCCCACGACATGGTTAGGAGGGTAAGGCGCCCTGTCACGCAGTGCCTTGTACGCTTCTATCACCAGAACCACCTCGTTTGCTGACTTGGCTAGCCCATATTGCTGCCTCAGGCTCCCCAGGTTGTCCAGTGCCCCTTCAAACAAGCTGAATATCTCATCCTTCACCGCAAATGACCTGCACGACAAATTTATTTTTCATAAAAATAAAAAATAAAAATAAAAATCACGAAATTCATTATAAATATATTATATCAAGACTTTCGTGGGGGAAAGAGGATAAGTTGGGGGACCATATGGGCTTTGGGTTTTGATAATGGTCGAGGTCCCACAGGTGAGACAGGGACGTTATCCTTAGCCGGTGCCCATCCCCTCGGTTCAGGATAAAGCGTAGTCACCATACCATTGATCGGGCCACCCACTACAAAGGAAAATTAGGTCATTGTCATAAAAGCAAAAATCCCAAAGTCCAAGCGTGAGGATCACTAGTTCCATGACCTCCTCCGTTCTTTCTTCCTTTGTTCAACCCAAATGGAGCCCACACCGTCCTGGATTCTCATCCCCTCGCTGGGAAGATGAAGATGCTGCCATGGCTTTATCTGCTTCATCATTATTAATCATATTCATTTTTCTAGTCCTATATAGTCTTCATATTTCTAAATCTGTCATCATCTATACCATGCCTTCAAATTTTCCCATCATGTCAATGTTATATTATTATATTATTATATTATATCACTTTAAAAATTGACAATTGAAATTATACTATAAGAAATTTCAGAATAAATCTAAATAGTAGGTTGGGCCCCATGGCTTACGCCGCTTATACCTCTAGAAAACGACAAGTTACGTGTCCTTAAATCATCTAATACGCCGATTATGTCACACCCTTGCAACCGGGGACCAACCATCTCACACCAAATAATCGAACTAGAAAATTAAAAAAAAAAAAAAAAAATCTATATTTCCTATCTAAAATAAGGGTTTTTTTTTTTTTTTGGAAGATAATTTTAATTTAAATAACGTTTTTTTTTTAGTATAAGATTTTCCACTTTTGTCTTGATGATGTAAAAAGTTAGCATTTCTAAAGGGGTTTTTTTTTTTTTTTTTTTTTGAATATGTTATTATTTTTTAAAAAATAAAAATATTTTAGAAAGATTTTTTTTTTTTTTTTTTTGGGTGTTGCAATACATGTGCCTAGAAGCATGAAAAAATGTGAGCGAATGAAAGATTGAATTATTGAAACGCAAAACTAGAAAGTTGACCAGGAGACCAGTTGTTTGCCTCAGTTCTGGGCTCTATGCCACGCGTGTGGTTGAAAGCCCACGGATGACCTGGGAGGTCACAGCTCTTGTCTTACGTGTCACACATGCATGCATGGATGCAGGTGGGACCCTCAACGCCAAAACTCTGGCCGATGAGTTTTAATCATTGCCGCAGAATTCACGATGATTATGAGATCATCACCGTCCAATCTCAATTGCAGGAAATGAAGGATGAAGCTTTCTCACTTTCGTGTTCAAGACGAGTGAAAGTCTGATCAGTGATCCCGTTTGGTTTCTGGGCAAATAGAACCTTAACACTGTGTGAGGATGCTGGGATGGGTATGCTTATACAACAAGGCCTCTTTTGAACCTAATTTGAACCTCTACCAAACGGAGAAATCATTCATGTGGTCTACGGAGGAGGGAGGGGGGATCTGGGAAACGATTGAATGTTCCCCACGGTCCGATGAGCAGATCCGCCATCTCATCGGGCGGTGGATGGCATTTGACGGCGTCGAAAAAAATCAGGAATCATTTCTGAAACGAAATTTTAGTAACGACTGATATGTGGTGAGAAAAAGATGCAGAAGGAGGTCGTGGAGTTGGTGGTTTGTGTGTGTTTTTACCTGGGCAGCAAAGGGGACTCGTTGTGGTGAGTGTAGGCAAGCTGAACGTGGTCTCCGACATGTACGGAAACGGCGGAGGGGTTTCCCTGGATGAACCGGTTCATCAGCGCCTCCGCCGTGATCTTGGGCGACGGAGTCCGGCAGCCGGCGGCCACCAGCTCGTCTGGAGGCGACATGATGGAGCTGCTGAAAACACCCAACATTTTACTCTGCTCTGTATCAGAAAGTTAAAGGCTGGAAAATGGAAGAGGAAACGAGGAAGGGGGTGGCAATATAAAGAAAATGCGGCGGGGCATTATCGTAATTATATGATTTCCTGAATTTTTTAATGGTAATTTTAATTATTTAATTCTGTAGAGGACGGGAAGGTCATGTGGGGTGGGTCGTGGGTCCCGCGTGAGGGGCGATGATTCTTGTGCGTCGGATTGAGACGTATTGGCTTTGTGGGGCCCTCATCCGCCTCATCTCAGCCTAGTGGCCGGAGTTGGTGGCTTTTGAATCCAACGTAATTTTTAATAAACAACAATTTTAAAGATTATATATATATATATTAATAAAATTGAGGTTAATGTTTTTGCTGAAAGCTTTTATATAAAGTTCGTCCAATAAAGCATTTTAAAAAGAAAATATTATGAGAAAAGAAAAAAGAAAAATAATTATTATTTTTTTTATCTTATTTCATTTTTATTTTTTAAAGTAAATAATTAAAATTTTAAAACATATTATTTTAATATTTATATTATTAAATTAAATGTCAAGGAAAATTAATTCAAAATAATTACTTCCTTTCAGCAAAATGATATCAGCATTTCTAATTTAAGATGTTAAAAATAAATATGTATTAATGAAATTTGAGTAAATAAATTTTTTTTTTTTTAAATTGCATCGGACGGTTGAGTGTGAACCATCTCATGGATGACTGGATGTGGGACCACCATTTTCGTCCCATATGATTAATTGGATTTTATTCAACACCATGTTTCTAAATTTGGTACTCAAATTAAGACATCTACCCTAACTAAAATGGAGGCCTGTTGGGTTTCTCCTTACTACTCACCCCATCTCCACCTACCTTCTTCCTTCTTTTATTTTTTATATTTTATTTTATTAACCAACACCAATTAAGAATGGCAATGGGTAGAATAGTATAGAAATTCTCATATCCACCTATGCTCTTTTAATTAAATTTCTTTTTTCAATTTTTTGATATTAAATTTTATTAAAAAAATATGTTATAACTCAATGAATATTATACATATTTGTAATTCATTTTTACAAAAAATAATATTATATATATATATATATATATATATATATATATATATATATATATATATATATATATATATATATATATAAGTTAGAAATAAAAAACTCAATTAAAATATTTTTTTTTAATATTATATATAATCGAAACTAATGGAACGAGACGAAGTTATATTTGAAATCTATTCGAATTTTCAATTCCCATCCCTAACAACAGATATTGATGGTGAAGGTTTTCAATTTCTAAAATTAGAAAATAAAAATAAAATTATTAAATTATTAAAATTAAAAAATAATAACTTTTATATAAAATATTATGAAATATATATTGTTTTCAAAATTTTAAAAATAAAAAATAATAAAAATAAAGGTGTATTGAAGGCACACGTAAACATTCCAATAATTAAATATAGGATGGTGATCATATTGAAAAATATGACCAGGTCCAAGCTTCCTTCCCACGTCCAAAACCAGGGATGGACCCAAAGTTCCTGTGTGCTGAAAGCAACATAAACCTAAGTTTCAAGAGAAAGGAGAGCCACTTGTGGGTGGAAGTATCAAAACGTCACCGTTTCGAACAGGCTTCGAAACGCAATCAGGCACATCGGCAGGGACAGGACAGCCTATACATTGATTCTTTATGTTGGGTTTTCATATTATAATTTACTTTTTCCAAGTGGCTTTCCTAGTCATCCAAGGCAAAAAGATACTATTTTTTTTTCTGTTTCCCATTAATTAAAACGGGAAGATTCTTCAACTCCAAGGATCCCAGATTCCATTACGAAAAAACTATCACCGGAAAAGGTATGATTAAAAACTATCAATGATGATATCTCCAAGACTGAAAAGATGGAAACTATGTGCTCACGCAGTGAGCTTGGAGCCGTTCAATTTTTGGACTTGGGTCAACCCATTGATGTTGGGGGTCTGGATCATGTTGACGTGGATCCCGATCATGTGGGCCACGTGTCGGTTGCAGAGCAGGGATCAGGGGTGGGGGCAGTGGATACTGGGCTTTGCTGTCTTGTCCAAGTGGTGGATAAAAAAACAATAAATCCAAGGAATCGGAGAGGTGTAAAGAGCAACGGCCGTGGATAAAACTGAGAAACGTGAGGGAAACGCCCGCTGGCCACCGGCACATGGTATTGGGAAATGGCCCACGGTTTAGAAGATTGTCTCCAGTCTGGTATATTATGGATGCGGTCAGCTACGATACAAAGAGTCATTTGCCCAAAAGTACAATCAATTAGTTACATATTTGCATCTTATTATTTTATACTTTAATCCATCTTAATCCTATTTTTTATATTTGATCTGATTTCGCTCGCGATGCCTGAAGTATAATTCTTTGTTGAGCACACGGCGAGCTGCTTGATTAGCTCATGGGATTGAAGGGGCAACGCCCTAGAGAAATTTCTTTTATGTGATAAATCACGAGTTGATTCCTATTATATATTTAATTCTTATAAAGAATACAATCAGAGGATTTTTTTTGAAGAGTTTCACTTTTCTATTCCTTTTTCCTTTGATTATTAGATTGTTAAGTGTTAATACGTTTAGTGGATATATCATATTAATCATCAAATCACGTTAAAATCTCGTACTTCATGTATGTACGATTTTGATTAATATACTTTTAATGGTGGAGATAAAGAGTATATCAGATGTCAAATTGATACCTTAACTTTGTTCCATATGGGTTCAATTAATTTGAAGAATGGACATATCAATTGGTTGCTTCAACTACATATACTTGTTCTTTATTTTATAACATTTATTTATCATGTGATTCAAGAATCTATTCGGAAATCTAATGCTATTCATTCTATTATTATTATTATTATGATATGCTGCTCTCATATTACATAGTACTCCATTGTTTTAAAAAAGAATTAATAATTAAATTTAAAAATGAAAAAGAATAATATATCTAGCATTTCACATGAAGTTCTAAAAAATCATTAAGCATCTTGAAGAGATTAGTCAAGGACTCCATGGTAGGTCTACCTTTTGGTACGTGTACGATAATATTGGTTAATTAACATGAAATGGACGTAAAATAATTAAATTATATGATTATGATTTATCGAACTCATTGAAGATTTTAAACGTACACGAATTATGTAGTATGGGAATATGTAGATGTAGAAGCTAAATTACAATCTTATTCTTGTCAATATGATGGGATAATTAAATGGGTCATGAATCAATTGAATGATAATCATACCAACGCACATGACATGATGAATAAGATATGTAATATGCATGTACTAGTTGAAGGGCAAACCAACAAAATTATTGTCCACTAGCATGGTAGCACCCCACGACTAGCACCTAACTTTCTTCTACACTCCTTCCTTTTCCTATACTTTCTTTCGTTCAATGAAATGAAAAACAAAAAGATGAATTAAGATTGGTTTCTGGTATCATCTTGAAGGTGTCATGCTTGGACGTAGCACCCACTAGAGGCACTTGATGAGATCATGAGAGAAATGAGCATCTAGAGAGTGCAACACAAATGACCAATTATAGGCAAGAATATGCAACTTGCGAAGGGCAGAGTAGGTGAGTGTACATTGAGAAATGCAAAAATGTTTCCTAAACATTAGAGATTGTTTGAAAAAATGGCAAAAATGGAAAGAAGCAAAGGGCAGTTGATTGAAGTCATTTGCAATATTATAGGGCACGTTTATTTGGTGGGTAGCTTAAAGGCGCCATGAAGGAGATGTTGAAACTTTACTGCCCTTGTCTGGCGGTGGTTTGCAGTCACTTGAGAACACAAATTGCTTATGTTTTGTCAAATGATATAAAATAACCTATCTTATCCCTCAATTTTTTCTTTAAACAAGTTATTTTTATACGCTCTATTCTTTATCTTAAGAAGAGGCTCCGTTTGGTGAATTATTGAAATGTAATTTTTTGATATTTATAACTATTTTATCCTAATTCTAGGAATTCTAGGTGGTTTCACCCTCAAAATTTTCCCGATAAAAACGAAGAATAGTGGTTGGGAATCTGTGGGGCCAAGAGGAAACGTATAAATGCAAGATTCCAAACAACCCATAAGAAAAAGCCAAAAAAAAAATAATTGTTGGATTTGATAAAAGAGGAAGATCGATTCCACCAAAATAAAAGCCCATTTGAGCACAACCACCAGTAACAACGATTAAGACTTGTGCAATCCCCATTTTCTTAAGGCAAGTGACAGCCACATCTTCAATTTTCCCTTGACCTTGGGGGCCTGTGGCCACCGCCTTCACTGAAAACTACAATTTTGGGGAAAACCTATATGCCAAGATACCTTCTTTTTCATATACTGTATTCTATTATACGTAGGGACCATTCAAACTTTCATGCATCTGCATTGAATATTGAGCAAATTTGATGATTCGTTATCCAATTTGTAGCATCATCATGAATGATAATTCGTTGTCGTAGTCTCTGAAGTTTTCAGCTTTCCAGATATTCTATTTGATTTGGTGAATTCTGGAAGAATTTCTTTAAGAATATTTACATGCTGTGTTTGGTTGAATGGATAAAGAGAAAGAAAAGCGTCAAATTTTTATTGGAAGATGGGTGCGATATGACCTCAGGGATGATAATGAATAATATAAGAATCGATACTACTCCAGGGTAATTTTGAAAATAAAGAAAAAGGCATTGAGAAAAAACATTTGGATGAATCTTTTGGCAGCCCAAATTGGAGGACTTTTTTTTATAGTGCAGAAGCAAAATATTATGGAAGTGAAGTAGCAAGTCAATCGTCATTGATTGCGAAAAGAATTGGGTGGGTTCTTGGATTTTCTATTGAGATATTGGAGATCTTGAGGTATTTTCCTCCATTTTTGTATCCATTTGCTTTTTAAAAATATGGTGTGTGAGCCACACTCTGCACTTTCGCTATTAAATACTAATGAAATTTTCATTGGCTGCCAGTAAATATCAGAAGCCAATAATGTCCAAATAAATAAGTGCTAGCCAGATTGATGAGAGCGATGAAATGCATACATATATTAAATAAGATAAACGGAAGAAAAAAAATTACAGACAAGCCAATGAGAGGGAACGAAATGGATCTTGTTGCAGTCCTTCCGGGATGCATGGAGAATGGCTTATCTTCACCATTTGGAGCTTCATACTTGGATCTTTTAGCTTTTTTAAATCCAGCCACCATGTTTGGTGAGAGCGATGTATTTTATTTTATATTTGAAAAATTTTAGGGTATTGATTTACATCTATCAAACATACAATCTCGATTGTATATTATGAAATCTAGATCGTTAAATAAAGATACAAAACATATGTGATCATAATACAAATAGATGAGATCAAAATATAAAATAGGATGCAAATTAGGTACAAAACAATTTGCGTCAATGTTGAAGTGACAAACGTTTTTGAAGGTAGCAATTGATTGCTAAGATGAAAGAGTGGGCCAGCCTATAACCTCAAGGGAAGTCTCTTCCTGATAAGCTTTTCACCCAATTTGAAAAATTTGTGATATTTCTTTATAGTGTAATTGTTTAATTCCCATCCTATAAGAACTTAAAATACACAGAAAAGATCCTTTATACGTATTCATGGGGCATGCGATATCCTGTCATAACTATTTTATCGGCAAACATTTTGCCTGTCCTGGGCATGACATGCCAATGCAATGTCAAGTTAAATTCTCTGCCCCGAAGGTTGTTTCCCTGGAAACGATGACAAGGATGAGTGGAAGAAAACAAATATGCAGTGAACTGATTGACAAACAGATCATCACCTTCATAATCAGGAAGCAGAAAGGCATCCACAGTGAAACATCCAGAACATTTTCATGCATAAATTTAGATAAAGGTTTTGTGTTGGACATGGATGTTAGGTGAAGGCAAATACTGGGGTATCCTTGTTGCATATGGTAGGTGGTAAGAGGGCAGAAAATAGAGGCAGATTATAAAATTTTTCCTTTTCTTGATGGGGTTGGAAAGAAAAGCCTCCTTTTCCGTATCACCAACATAAAGTATGATAAATATTGGGCCCTGGCTTGGTGAGGAGAGACACATAATTTTTATAGGGGTTTGACGCTCCTGGGACCATTAGTGGCAAAATTGTACTGAAGAGAAGCCTTACCTGATCAGCAAGACGGTACTTGTTTATGGTGTTAATCCGGAACTTTGCTTGTTCTATGGATGGTATGATACCATCCCAAATAGAAACCTGTTTCATAACAGTGAAATCCAGTAAATGCACAGAATATGATTTCTGATATGGAGACCGTAAATCAAGCGAAGCCAACAATTTAGCATGCACAGAAAGTAATCTTAAATGACAAAATTGTCAAATAGTATGAACAAGAGTCGGTTAAGGAGTTGAAACTATGGTCATAAGTGAAGCAAAGTCATTGGTTCAGCATGCACAACAAATAATAGATGTGACTAAACAGCTGAACATTAGGAACAAGCTTTGCCTGCTAAGGAGTTGATGTTATGGCCATGGATTGTAAGATTTGTTGAATAGGGAAGTATCTACACTTGGAAATATGGATGTCATTCCAAGGAAACTGATGTCCATCAGTGTCATTATGGTGCCATTGAATTGCCTTGACTGACACTGGATACTAGACACTAGTCACACTATGTAGCAGGACAAATCTGTAAATAACTACTGTCTCTGCTCAACTCCAAGTAGGATGGACGTGTCTTCAGGAGCCATGGCTGTGCCAGACATGCCTTTCCCATAGTCAAGATTCTGAATTATTGTAGTTATGAGTAAAATACACTATGAGTATCCAATGAAAAAAGGTAAGTTTCTTATTGTAAACATGAGTCAGACATAAAAACAAATTATGGAAAGACCACACATGAAGTTATTGCTGACATACTGTTCAAGTTATTGTTACCAACACACAGACTCCAATATATCTTAAGTTAAATGCAAAGGCTTTGTTTGCTCTTCCAAGAGGAGTCTGTGGATATGCAAACCAAGTGTAGACTCCTTCCAGTAGGTGTCCACAAAGTAAACTTTCATAGCAGTTCTTTAATAACCCAGGACAGCTACGTATTGGAGGGGTGATTAGGGATTGTGATGGTATGGTGTTAGGAGCTTTCTCTAAATCAGCTGGGGCTTGTTCAGTTTTCTTGGAAGAGATTCAGGCACTTCTGGAGGGCTTGCATTTGGTTAGTTCATTGGGTATATCCAAACTTTTAAGTGGAGCATGATTCTGCCACAATCATTTCTTGAGTGAGCAAGGAAAAACATCAGATCATAGATTTAGGTTGAGTTTTGGGGTGCTCCTACTTTGGGTTCCATGCTCAGCCAACCAGTTAGCTGACTTTCTAGCTTCTAGCCATGTGTGGAGCTTTTCAGTCAGATTGTTTTGTGAGGGAGTTTTACCCCCCCTGAGCTGTATATTTCTTGGTTATGATCTGTTTTCTGATTTGGTACTCCATTGTTTTTCTTCAGTGATCTTGTTAGTTTCTCCAATTTGTTGAAAGATTTTGTTTGTAGTGAAGGACAGCTCGTCCTTCACTGTATATTCTTTTAAGTTCAAAGAAAAAAATTTTCTGTTCTTCATAATATAAAATAATCTTGTAACCATGATTAAAAAATTAATTCCTTACCTTCATTATTATGATTCACATATCTAATCACTGCAAAGACCTCCCTCAAGCAACAACATAACCTTCAAGCCATGGTGGATTAAAAAATTGGGAGGGTATATAGTCCCAGTAACTCACTATGTAAGCCTTGTTTAAGAGATTGCAAGCAGCAAAAACACAAACACTAGATGCTAATTGTAGGTAAATTAATCCTGTTCATTCTTTGTAGCCACATTCTCTTAGCATATAGAATCAATATCATATGATAGTTAGTGACTAATTTCTAGATCAGGTCACATTAGTTAAATTCATGTCAATCTTATTACTCAGTCTACACTGGAGAAGTCTAGGGAATGATAAATTTTGCCTCTTAACCTTGTATAAAACAATAACATGACATACTACATTATATGGAATCCAAATACATCAGGTAAATTTATTTCACCTTAATATAATTTCTTAGACATTAAGAGTACAACCATCTCACTTATACCATCAGTGATTTGAAGTTTGAACTAGCTCAAGAGGAACTTTTAAGTACTGCACAATAAACATAGTCATAAGTTAAGCAGCCCTCATTTGACGTGAATTGAGGGCTGTTGTGTATAGAAATGGAGGCTAAGCATATGAAAGATTGCCAAGAAAGCAACAATAATGTTGAATTCCTACTAAGACACAAAGGGAACAAGTGAATGGAAACTAGTTCAACAACCACCACAAGTCTCCATACTATCATGCAACATAAAAGTGCAGCAACTTGAGCCCAAAATAAAGAAAAAAAGGAACACAACCCTGCAAAGGCATTTGCATCACAATCTATTACAGCATACCTGATTCAACGAATTCTTCGGGGTTTCATACTCAGCTGCTAAGAAGACAAATATCTGTAATATTAAATTCTCAGTTAGATACTATCTCCTATATTGTGAATTTCCATTGCGTACATAAAATTAGGGGGAGAGAGAGAGAGAGGGGGGCACAAATCGATGTAAAAAGATATATTAGCATGGTTGTTAAAAACTGATACATGATACCATACAACAATACAATATAATTTTTTAATGAATGTCAATATGTATCATAATTCCTATATTATCTTCAGCATAATTTATGATAGATATACATGTGATACATGATATAATATGTGATACAACAACACATACACCCCTAACTATTTTTTATGATTTTTTTTAAAATTAAATCCAAATTTTTTTCTTAAAAAACTATTATATTGTTTGTTTAAAATGGACAATAAGATTAGAAATTGATCATAGAAGGTAGAGAAGTAAAATAATCTTATATGAAAAACTACATTCTTACTGTCAAATATAATGTTAGAAGCTAAGTAAATTTATTCTTACAATGAATATTGAAGAATTTTCATTTTAATGAATTGAATGTTGACATTGAAAACAAAGATAATCGATGAATAAAAACTTTTACTTAATATATTAGTCTTTTTGGTCTTTGTTGTTGTTTTTATTTTTTGTTGACATTGAAAATGATGATGATTGGTGAATAAAAACTTTTACTTAATATATTTGTTTTTTTGGTCTTTATTGTTGTTGTTGTTTATTTATGGGGAAAAAATGATGACAAACATAAAAGTTGGAACTTTAGAGATGACACATATAGATATACACACTCATAACCATATAAGTACATATGCTTAGTTAGAATTTGAAACTAAAAATCATATCTAAAAATTCAAAAAGTTTATTTTAGTCGATTTAATGATAACCTATGCATTAAACTCATATGTTATTAAATTTAACTTTCAAAAAATCTAGCACTCAATGTTTTCATATGGCATGACATAGTTTAACTCTTTAAATCCTACTATCTTTCATAAAATTGGTTATATAATATTTTGTACTTCATGCTATTAGTACACACACACATGTATTCATATTCTTTTTATTTACTTTTTACTATATAAAAAAACTTACAATACATGACATGAAAATGATGCATTTTATGAGTTAACAACTATGTACATTAGTCACATAGAAAGTTCCTATAGGACAATGTAAAATTTGTAAGGGTGATCTGTTAATTTACATCATGGAAGTAGATACAAGGAGAGTTTAAGATATGTCTCACTTGCACATCTAATAAAATTCACAAGTATTTTCTTATTTTCCAAAAAAGTATTGATTGAATCACTATGGTAGACACAAAAGGTATGAGTCCAGCCAATATCATTCTAAAGCATTTTGCAAGATATCATTTCTAAGCAAATAAAAGCGTTGGTTGATATACCTGTTTCGTGTTCCAAGTAAACAATGACTCAAGATTTGCTGAAATATTTAATGTCAAGCTGACCTACATAAAGTAGAAGTTGGATGACTTCAACGACCTAAATAAATAGATCAAAATGCTTCAAGGATACATGAATAAACCGTATACAACAACAACAACAACAAAAATAAACCCTTAAAATCCCAATATTGAGTTGGTGTGCTGAATCCTTGTCGGTCATCAAGTTCTATCCAGGTGCACATCATCCATCAAACTATTGAAAAAGGATTATAAATAAATTTAAAAATACAACAACAGAAGAACTTTGACCTGACTTTAAGCAACCTCTAAATTTTAACAACAAAGCCTATTGTATTGCAGATTCAATTTATCATTGGAAATTAAAATGCATTGCATTACCAACAGGTTCTCCTAGATGCTTCAAAAAAAAGACTCAATGACATGACATGTAAATATTTGCACACCAAATATGCATTCAAAGAAATAAATTGGATTACTTATTAATGATGCATGCTTCATTCTTATCATTCCTTCTCAGTTTACAACAGAACACTATGTTCAGAACACACCTTTTTTTTGGTTGTAGTTACTAATATAAAATTCAACTAATTAAATGTTAGAGAAGTGATTCCTGAGCATAAGCATTGACAGCAATAATGGACAGAGGATTCAATAACTTCTCTCCTGCATCACTCAAAGAGCAATGGCTGGAAGTCCAACTGCCAAATAGCAAGCACTAAAAAATGGTTCTATAGATGAGGGCTTAATCAAAAGCCAACATGTCAACATAGCAAAGCATCATTGCGAATAGATGGCTTGACTTCCCCATGGTAAAACCATCATTTCCTTATTACTAATTAGAGTATCAATCTTTTCCATCTATGGCAGTCCTTAAATAGTTGTTAATGATCATCATTTTATATAACAACAACAAACAACAAACAAAAAAAAAAATTCCTTGAAAAATATATGATTTCACACAAATCACTGCTGATACACCTTTGTATTTTCTTTCAGAATGAAGCACAACACAAATTCTGTGAAGTCAAAGATCCACCACCCATTACATTCTTTGCAAGCACACAGAAATGCTCAAAAAATTTCTTCAAGGAAATTCAAATTTTACAATTTTTTAAACACAATTTCATTCCATTTTGCTCTCATTCTATCCAAGAGCCAAAAGAAATCGATGAATCAAGCAAGCATACTAGGACCCCTTTTTCACCACTTCAAAATTAACTTTCCAAGAATCTAAGCTTCAAATCTTTTAAAAGAAATTCAAAATTAATTTTCAAGTCATACAATGGAGAATCTATAATCATTGAAACTTGGCATCCAAATATTTTCTTTTCGAAATCAAGAATGAATTTACCTCGTCGTTTCCACTTCGGTGCTTCTGAAACCAATTGATGTTTACCACCTACCGATATCAAAACATAGGTACCAGATCTGAATACATCCGTAAGTATATAAATAGCGACGCAGAGAGAGAGAGAGAGAGAGAGAGAGAGAGAAAGAGAGAGAGACCTCAACATGGGCGGAAGGAGGAGGGAGATTGAGAATACCGCCGGAGAGAGAGGCGACAGTGCAGAGTAGGGCTAGAATAGTCAATGACAATGAGAGCACACCGTTTGCTCTATACCCGTACGAATGCATTTCTTTTTCGAAATTTAGTTCTTCTCACTTTCGGGTATGGCGAATTGTACAAGGGACAAAGCGGGTGGACTTCCTTTGCTCGGTAAGGGCGCGTTTGTTTAGTGGGAAAACGCACGTCCAGCATTTTCTCATCCTTGCTTCGCGCATTTGGTCGGGGAATGAAATTTTCATGGCGACGGATGATAAATTATTTTAAAAATAGAAAAATAAATCTCGAGGCTTAACCATTTTCTATTGGGTTAAATGGAGCATAATTATTGCATAATATATCCATTTTTTAAGTCATTCTAAGCCTTTTTATTAAGTTTAACATCATACTCATATGAGATCTTATAGTGGAAACTTATGCACACTCGTTCTTAACCATTTATTGAGCCATTATTTTTCGATGAGTGATATTGTTATGTGCCTAGCAATTCTTAGGCTTAACTATCTTACAATATACCTATCATCATTGAAAGTTTTTAGATCTTATTTATTGAATATGAGGAGGGGAGAATAGGTATTAACTTCTTTTAATCCAAAATTTTATTTTTAATTCATCTTTAATAAGTAGAGAGAAGGTAAAGAAATAAATTGCACGAGACAAAATGATTTTTATGTGGAAAACCATTTACGAAATCTTCCAAAGACTATATGGATGTAAAAACTATAAGATCACCAAATACCGTATTACACAAAGCTACCATTAAAAGAAAAGTACGGATGTTATCCCTAAAACTTACTCCCAAATTTACACTAGTTTTCACGTCAACAACTCAACGCATGAGGGATGCATATCTTTCTCTTAAGCCCAAGGCACGAGAAAAAGCTAACTTTTGAGAATTTTGGGATACATGAGGGCTAAAAATCCTTTTTTTCCCCCCAAAGTTTGCATCAAAGAGCAAAAACTTTTATAGCATATATAGTATTTATAGGACAAAATGCCTTTTAGGCTAAATCTAGAATTTTCCTAAAACAAATAATTTTAAAATACAGAAAGAATTCAAAGACCTTAAGGAGTGCTTGAGCTTCGAGCCAAGAAGTACTTTGAGTGCTAGGAGCATCACTTGTGCACTCACACAAAGTTTTAAAATCAATTTTAAAAGAGTTTTAGCTTAATTAAAAATTTAACATCCAATTCATGCCATAATTGATCCCAATTAGACTTTCTCGGAGTTCTCTATATTTACTTGTACCATTCTAATTAATTACACAGTAAACTTAAATCTTCAATAGAGAGTAAAATATAATAATATAGAAAGTCTAAGTTAAGAAGAATGAAACGAAATTATTAACTTAAATAAATTTATTTCTCGAGTTGTCATGGACTTAAACCTAGGATTTGTCTCTCAACCCGAAAGCTATAGCCATCCATCTAACAATTAATTAGTTTTTATTGATGTCCATTTAAACTTTTTTATATGATTAATACTTAATCTTGTGGCTTAATCATCTTGAAACTTATGACGGTAATTAACTAATTCATAATATATCCATTTTGAAATTGTTTCTTAAATCATCATTTTTTAGGGAATGAGATTATTACATGATTTATAATCCCTATTACTATTAAACATTAAGATAAAATGAGAATTTGGCTCTATTTAGGAAGTATTTTTAAAATTTGTTTTTAGAACAAAAATTTGTTTAAGAATCTAAAATATTTTTAACACATTTTCTATATTTTTAAAACAAGAATTAAAAATAATTAAAAGATATTATTTAAAAACACTTTGTTTTTTATTTTCTAATAATCAAACATATTTTTTTTATTTTTATATCTTGGAGAACAAAAATATATTTTTGAAAACAGTTATCAAATATGACATTTATTTCTATTTTCCGCTTTTTTTATTCATTCAAATCCAACATGTAAAAAATAAGTTTGAATGGATGATCTAACACTTAAATCATAAATTAAGTAATTGAGTGTACAACATAGGAAAGTTGAAGTTCCATTTTTATTTTTATTTTTTATCAAAAATAGTAAAATAAGCAGTATAGATAAGTCGAGGCAAAAAGGCATATTAAATTTACACTAAATATTCTCAAACACCAGATAAATTAATAGAAAAATACAGCAGCAGCATCCTCTTCCTGTTACCTTCTTCTACACTCAGTTCCACCAAAACCTACTGGAAGGCGTTGCTTAGTAGAATGGTGTTGGGAGAGGAATTGGGGGTGCAAGGCAGGCGCCGGAGACGTAACAGATGAAACAGGTGACCTCCTGCCACAGCTCCAAGAGTTGGGGCGATTGTATAAATCCATATGTCGTCAAATTTCCACGAAACAATTGCAGGTCCCAAGGACCTTGCTGGATTCATTGATCCTCCTGAAACAGGCCTGTAATGGAAAAACCAAAGAAACCAACACACACTGTGATTAAAATGGTAGAGATATAGTACAGTAATATTGAGTTTGTATACATATATATATATATGTATACCCTGTGATTAGCACTGCAAGTCCAATGGCTATTCCAACGACGAAACCAGACAAGTGGCTTACCTGCAGTTTCTCAATAATCAAATGAAGCATAAAGATTACCCAAATATGGCTTCTTGTTTTTTATTTATTTATTCTTTTCTTACAGATTGAGGTTGGCTTGTCAAAGATACAGCTAGGAACATGATGATGAATGTGGCGATGAACTCGACCCAGAAGGCAGAACTGCAGCCTTGGAGCGGCTTGGTAGTGATAAGTTCTGGTTTTATGCCATAGATAGACCTTCCCACGTACGTTGCCAGCACCGAACCTACTATTTGTGCCGATATGTAGTATGGAACCTTTGGGACAAGTAATTAGGAACAACTTCAACATTGGATCTCAATAAACATTCAAATTGATTAGGAGGTGAAGTTGTTGACTACTACTACTACCTTGGACCATGGGAATTGGCAAAGGGTAGCAAAGGTTATGGTGACAGAAGGGTTTACATGTGCGCCGGAGATAGACCCAATGGAGAAAACCAACACTACTACTGTCAACCCTCCAGTGACTGCATACTCCAAGAGACCCACTTCGCCTTTCATTAGCTGGGTAACTGCTTCAATCCCATATACACAGAAAACCAGAATGAAAGTCCCCACCATCTCTGCTAAAATCTGCATATTTGTTAAAACTCAAATGGCTAAGACCCAATGAAAATGTATCACATAGTAAGTTTCATGAGAGACTAGCTTCTTGGAATGTTTTAACCTCCTAACTTACCATTCGAGCAGGGTTCAGATCCATGTGATCAGGTGGAGAACAGCAAAACCATGAGTTTTTCTTGCGAACATGATCTCCATTCTTGGGCACTGCATGAGAGCCCAGCTCTTGATCATCTCTAGATTGCCCACTACTTGATGAATTGTTGGAAGTACCGGGAGATAGTTGCTTTTCAAACAGACTTTTCATGATCAAATTCTCAGAACTTTAGTGGTCTGGCAGGTGTCTTTATAAAGATGTGTAGTGAATTTATGATATATAGAAAAGCTGGATTGTTTCTTGCATGCCATGGGAGGGAAATTGATCAAGAAATGCAGGTATGGACGTGGGGGGATTAGTTTGTTGGTCACACAGTTTGGGCTCTGAGGAATTGAAGCTGAAGAGGTAATTGAGGTGCGGTTACAATTCAAGTAATTCAACACACAATGCTTGTGTTACACCCAAAGGGGGGAAAAGTGACTCATGCTTCTTAGGTGTTCCATTTTAGAGGTAAGTACCATATTTGTATTTTCTTTTTTCCAACGGTTCAACATTTTGGCAACCTTTCTACCTAGGCTACCTCTATTTTTCACCATCTTGTGGGTCACTGTTCATAAATTTATTTGTTCCCTTTTCATATTCTTCGTATTTTGTGTTATATTTCCTAATTAATGTACATATAGGGAGTGGGGTGAATGTGAGAGATTGGGAGTAGAGGTGCCCAAATATCAGCATATCTTTAATATACCACCTCCCAAACGAAGTACCTGAAAAAGCATAAAATCATCTCATCCCAAACCCAGAACCATAAAAAAAGACGACTAACTTGTGTTTAGAAAGACGAGTCCAACTATCCTTATCCTTGCAAAAAGTTTGTTGACCTACTGTGAAAATCACTTGCTTATGCTCATTCACAAGGAAAAGTGGTTATAAAAGGGAGTTTTCTCCTCCTTAAGGGACTCTCTCTTGGCCTATAAAAGAAAACTACAAAAAATGTAGATGCATCTCTATACTCAAAAATGGTGGAATGAACTGTCCAATATTTTCCTACAAGAATGTTAGCTTCTTCAGGGAGCATTCAAAATCAGGCAACAGTATTGGGAATGACAAGAAATGAATGGAGAATTGTTGAAAGCCTCTACGGATTTTTTGCAAAGCTATATGTTTTATATTTCTATACATATTTTTTTATTTATATATCCACACGCAAGTTATCAGTAGGGATGGAGGTATATATGCGTAGACGTAGGCTATCTTATCTGATAATTTGAATTGGAATATAGGATAAACATATCTTGGTGAGCAAGATATGTAATCATTAGACAGTTGAGCAAGTTGAAGTGATAGAGAAATTAATGACTAATGCTGTGATTCCCTTTCTTCTTATTTTTCTTTTTCCCTTGTAAACCTATGTATGTTAAAGTAGAAATATTGGTGGGTGGTGATAGGGCTATCATCATGGGATTTTCCTTATTGCAGATTTAACTAAATGAAAATCATGATTAATTTAATCACCAATTAATATAAGCCAACTTGGTGTTAAGCAAACCACACACCAACAAAAATAAATAAAAGACAAATTTTTTTAAAGATGGTTTGGTAATTAATATGATTCTTATGTTCACTAAGTACAACAACACTCAAGAATTTATTAATCAAACGAATAAGAAAATTACAAGGATAAAGACTCTCGCTCTTCTTTCTATTGCGACCAAACATTTTAATTTGTCCCTAAAACAAAACCTTAAACCATAAGAGAGTTAAAATATAATAAGAAAACTTTCTATTAAGATGCATAAGAGGGCTAAAATACAATAGGGTATCCTAGATCCTCATGAGCTCAACGCCGAGCATGACCCTCAAAATCCCCTGCAAAGCACAATAAAATTTATTCAAGCTTTTTGATCCAACACTTGGAGGATGACTATTTGTTAGGGATAATCATATTGATCCCCTGATATTGTTTGTTTTAATCAAAATGAGGCTTTATAAAGATGATTGAAGATTTGCTTTCAAAAAGCCGTAAACAATGTATTTTAAAATTGTCTTTTTGTAACTTTTATGTGCTCTTTTGTAGAACGTTTAGTCTTATGATTAGTTTTCATGATAAATTACGTAAATAAAATCACTTTTTGATGATCAAAGTTGAGTATTTGTTTCAATTTTGATCAACATGAACATCATCAAAGTTGAGTATTTTTTTTTTTTTTTTTAATTTTGATCAACATGAACATGTTATAAGAAATTGGTCGAACAATATGAATTTGTTGAGAAACATTTTAGGTTATGTTTAGTTCTCAAAAAGTACTAACAAATAAAAAAAATGTTACAAAATGAAAAAAAATAATTTTCTTATATTTGGTTTTATTATGAAAAATATGAAAAAAATCAAATATAATTAAAATTAATTAGAAACTTAAATAAATTAAATTAAGTTAAATGAGTTTGAAGTAATATACAAAAATAATTTATTGATTTTACATCTATGTTTTTTTTCATTTTTTTTCTTTTATTTTGTTTTTCCTCTCCATTTTCTTTCTTTTGTATTTTCCTTCAGATTTTTCGAAACCAAACATAGTCTTATGCTTGCAATCCTGCATCATTGGTTTGGAAGGGGTACAACATAGGGGGAAAATGTATTTTTATGTCTTGCACAGGTACACCATGGAGTAGGAGGGACAAGACAATACAACACTGGTGGAAGTACTAATGAGAAAGGAAGGAAGGAAAAGTCATGTATAATGCAAATGATGATGTATGAATATTTAGGTAAATATTAATGCAAACATAGATAGAATTGTGGAAAGTGAAATCAAAATATATAAATATATTAATAAAATTTTATTTTATTTTATTACATCATATCATGTTTTTAAAAGTTCTATCTCTATTATTATTCAAAGAAAGGTTATTACTCCCTAAAAATTTTCTTATTTTTCTTTTTCAATCTTTTGAATAATAATTTAATCAATGCAATTTATATGCAAATGAAATAATGCTCCACAATCAAGATTTGCATAAGCTTTCGACATCTCAAATCACATGTCCAAATATCCACTAATTAACTCCACAATGGAAAAAATTATATTAAAATTTCCAAGGCTTAAATGATTAAATTTCAGCTCATTCCCTCAACCAACAACTCATTAAAACATTGAAAATTTCATAAACACTAATACAAATTCTAGCTCATTCACTAACTCAAAGATTTAACATAGAAAATCTCCAAAGAGACAAAACAAAAACAAAAAAAAGGCATTATGAGCTTGCAAGCGATCGAAAATGTCCACAAATCCACTCTTAGACTACTTGACTAACACCTTCTTACTTCAATTACATACCTTCTTCTAAATCACACTTGAAGTCAACATCAAACTCAATTTCAATCACTTCTTGAAGTTCAATAAAATAAATAAATAATGTCTTACCCCAATTTAATAACAACAATGAGAGATTGGATAGAAGAACCAAATGAATCAATTCACATTTTGTGACAAAATTTAATAAAAATAGTTTCATATATAGCTTAAAACATGATAGATTCTCCAGGGCAACAAACACTTCCAAATTGTAATGACCAAGGAGCACAATTGGACGAGGTATGACAACTATCAAGTTTTTCTAAACCCTAAAATGATAATTTGGGTTTAAGTAATAAGAAGAGCACTCAATCCAATAGTAATGCATATATAGTATTTCATCATTTGAGTAAAGAGACATCAAGGAATCAACACTGTTTACATTTTATTAGGCCATTACTTGGAAAGTAGCAAACATGGCAATTTATTAATTAGTCCAGAAAAGTAGGAAGACGCATAAACAATAATTTGAATAATACGATCATCACTTCTCCGTATGTAGTTGTATGGTAAAGGTATTGAAACCCTTCAAGCATTAGATGTGAAGTTGAAGTTAGAACAGGTGGTCTGCCGGGACAGAAGCGATGAGCTGAAGCCCAGCCTTGAAGTGGCCAAATCAAACTGTAAAAGATTGTCCTCCAGTTGATGCCCCCCTATCACGATTGAAGTCCTGGGGTTCACGCCTCCATCCACAAATCCCAGACACAACACATTGTCACTCACCTGAACCATCGAGTTTGCGCCAAACACCCTCCAGTACACGCTCTTTCTCTGCAACACGAGGTCAATGGGCGGCACAGCCGGACCGACGCGTGTGCTACCGATGTCCTTTGAGCTGAAGCATGCCCCGAAAGGTGACACTGAAGCCACTCTGGTGATGGTTGAAAGTTCTTTGAGGAAGGCTTGGGTGAGAGCTTTGTAGATTGAAGTCTCCAAGACCGTGTAAGGATGGACTGTGCTGATCTTGGTTCCTCCGTAGCCTTGGCTGTCAATGGATAACAATGTTGCATTTAACGGCACGGCTTTTCCGTTGATCTTAATGGACTTTACTCCAATGAAGTACTCCACAGAAGCCTCGCCCTGAAAATAAGCGGATGCAGTGCTTACAGGATTAGTAATCAGTGGGGTGTAGGTAAGGGATTGGGAGGCATCAACTTTAGGCAGCAGAACATAAGGCCCATCCCCAAAGAACACGACACCAGTAGACTTTGTGGAAGAACTCAGGCAAATCGAGAATTTCCTATTAAAGCTGAAGGCAGATGAGAATTGTGAAGGGAGTGCAACCCGACTCCTTCCAAGACCGGCCATTCCTTTGACCCCACTGGCAAGGCCTTCCAATAGAAATGTCGATCCACAAGTGAAAAGCAATCGACGGACTGAAACAACGCGGCCCGGGTTTGACCCATCAGTGGATTGGATGGATACAGCATCTTCGCCCACCTCACCGCTTGTTGCAGTCCCAGTTACGGTATTGTCAGGGGACAGAACACAGGTGCTGTAGTTGCATCCCTTTACTGGCCCAGAGAAACACTCTCCACAAGCTTTAGACCTGGTAAGGGAGCATTGGGCCGACCCGCAACGGACCGGCCTGTAGGAAGATGAAACATAGCCCTGGTCGCAGTCCACCCATAGAAACTGGCCGCCAAGATCGAGGGTGAGAGGTATGGAGACTAGATGGGTTCTCTGGTTGATGTGGGTGATGTACTGAAGGGAGGCAGCATCTTTGGAGACTGGAAGAACGAGAGCTTTAGGACGAAAAGATGTCTGGGCTAGGGATGGAGAGAGGACTGAGAGAAGAATGGAGCAGAGGAGGAGATGAAGAAACGTGGAAGCCATATTGAATGATGGAGGAAGAAGAAGAGTTGGAAGTGTGAGCAAAAGTGGAAACTCCAGCAGGTATTTATACAGCTCATCGATTGTTTATGGATAACGCTAAGTCAAGGATGGCGACTTGGTGACCTGGCCTGCCTTCAATAAAGCCGTTGAAGTTTTGGACTTTTTTGACTTTCAAATCATTATCAGAGGAGGTGGTTTATAACCTACTATTACAGATAAACATTAAATAGGCATGTGTTATTTGATGGTGGGCTGCACTATTCTTTTTATAGTTAATAATAAATGGTCACGTGAATGCAAGTGAGGCAATTAAATGTACATAAGAAAATGCCTAGCTAGTAGTACTTGGGAAACAAAAGATCCCGACCGTTTAATATGTTTGATGAGATTTAGGATGTTGAATGAGGATACTATGTGATGAAGGCACTAAGCAAGGATAAATGAAACTATGGTACAAATGATGTAACATAAGATATAGATATAGTATCATTTGATTGATGATGTCTTTTTATATGAATAAAAAAAATATATTTTTGTATTGTAGTCAGATCCATATACATAAATAAGATGATAATTTAAATATTTGAATCTAAAAATTATAAAAAAAAATAATTTAATATCATGTTTGGTTTACATGATATTATATAAGATAGAATAAGAAAAAAAATATAACATATCATATCTCATATTTGGTTCTTAATAAGAAAGAATAAGTTATCTATTATTTACTTATTATATGTTGAATTAAATATGAGATATGATAGTAATGGAATATGTTATATATATGTACTTTTTTATATTTCTAGTTTTTTAGAATAATAAAATTTGATTAAAAATTTCATTTATGGTTATAAAAAGAGAAATTTAAAAAAAAAATCTTTTTATTTAATAAAAAATGAAATGCAATATAATTTTTATTTTAAATAATATCAAATATTAAAAAATAACATATATTTTATTTTATTATTCTTTATTTATTTTACAAATTAAATATCAATATGACTTACATTTTCCATTTGATATAATACCTTAAATACCGTGACATTATATCAAATAGAATATAATATCTTAAAATATATATATTTTGTGGTCAATCAAATGTAACAACCACAAATATTTTATTTTCTTTTACCAAATATTTTTTGGATTTGTTTATAAACTTTTAATAAAATATAAAACTCTCTTACAGCTAATGTTATTTATTAATTATTTTATTAAATGATATCGATGCCTTATCATTTATAAAATATAAAATCTATCTATGTTTATTACCTAATTATTATTTTTATTTAAAAAAAATGTGTAAACCCCATTCTTACTTTTATATATTAAGATTTTAGGTTACAAAAAGACTCGAAAGGTCAATAGCTAATGAAATCCAAATCAGTGTGCACAGATGGATAAGATTTGTAAGGTGGATTCTGTCTTTTCACAGGCACATAGAAGGAGCTCCGATGGTCGGTATTAGATGAATATGACGCTCCACAAACGACAGAAAACGGTGGAAGCATATTCCTTTTTTGGCCAACGAGTTAAAAGCATATTTTTAAGTCACGGCCAACCACGTAAAGCCTTGGCACCATCAAATAGAAAATGACGCGTCAATTTAACGTCTCATTTAAAAAAGAAAAAAAAAAAAGGAGAAATCTCATCTTTAAATTTCTTCTCTTCCTCTATCAGGCTCTGGACTTACAAATTTACAGAGACCCTTTAAATATGGAATTCAATTTCAGTTCAGAACAGCTACTTTCCCTAGTGGACAGTGATGAACTAAAACCCAGCATAGAAGTACTGAGATCAAACTCTAGAAGATTGTCCTCCAATTGATGACCCCCTATTACGATTGCTGTACCTAGGTCAACACCTCCATCCAAGAATCCCAAGCACATAACTTCATCGCTTACCCGCACCATGGAATTCTTCCCCAGGATCCTCCACTTCACCATCTCACTCTGCAGCACAAGATCAATGGTGGGCACAGCGGGCTCAGAGGATTCGGACCTGAAGCAGACCCCGAAAGGTGCCATGGATTCCACCCTGGTTATGTTCATGGAAGCAGCAGCCTTGATGTAAGCCTTAGTAAATATGTCGTAGACTGATCTCTTCATGGTTGTATAAGGAACCACTGTGCTTAGCCTAGTCCCTCCGGTGATTGTCCCAAGAGAGACTCCCCTGCTGTTTATCCTGATTGATTTCACACTGATGAAATAGCCTTCGGAATTGGGACCCTGACCAGGGAGGAGGGGCGTGTACATGAGCGACTTTGAGACGTCTGTTCTGGCAATTTCGTTCTCCAAAAATACGGTGCCGTCGGATGATGAAAGACAGACTGCGAATTTCCGGTGGAGGCCGACCGATGCGGCGAGCTGTGACGGCAGTGCAATTCTAGTCCTCCCGAGGCCCAACATTCCGACGGTGCCATTTGCCAGGCCTTTTAAGAGGGGCTTGGGGGCACAAGAGAAAAGGAAGCGAGAACCCATCTCTGACCCCTCCACAGCTACCATGTCTTCTGCTAGCTCTCCTGGTGCGGCCAGTCCTGTGATGGTGTTTTCTGGGGAGAGACGACATGTGGAGGTTCCACCCCCATGCCCAGAATCACTGGTCTTTGCAGTTAAGCATTGAATCGAACCACACAGGATTGGGGTATTAGAGGATGAAACATGGCCTGAACTGCAATCAAGCCATAAAAAGGGACCCCCGAGGTCGAGCACAAGCTTGATGGGAACAAGTGGAGTGCCGTGATGAATCTGGGTCACGTACTGGAGTGTGGCAGCATCTTTGGTGACAGGAAGGAGCAGAGAATAAGAGACCGAGACGAGAGAAACGAAGGAGAAGAAGAAAAGGGGTTTGAGAGGCAGAGTCATGGAGAAGAATAAGGGAGAGAGATGGGCTTGGAATTGGTAGAGGACTGCAGCGAGTGGAGTCAGTGGACCCTTATTATAAGGGGTGTAGCGGTGAGACGCCGCGGGTTGCGTAAGTTTGAAATGTGGATAAGACCCTAGGATTGCTGACCTTTTGCTGATTAGATCTACTTATTCTCTAGTGCCTACCTTACACACCCGCTACGAAATATCCATATTTTGAACCTTTTATGCCATGTGATGTGCGTTGTTCAACTGAATTTTTTAACGGGCATTAGACCCTTTTTCTGGTTAGTACAATTATGGTTTAGTGCCTAATACAGTAATACCGATATCATCTTCTCTCCAAGTTTCTATCAATGACAACTGGCTGATGGAGGTATTAACTCTCTCTCTTCCCTGGACTTATTCAGGGTGGCAATCCACCGATTACTTGGCATGTCCACAGGTATTACAGTCTTCAATCATAAAGATTGCAATAGTAATGTTAGCAAGATGTTGTCGTTATCCGGACTCATATCGGCTAGGTTTTGCTCATTTGTCTTAAACTCTTAAATGACTTTGAGTTGCAAGTGAATTAACCATGGTGGACAAGGAGGGACTTTGTGATATCTCACCTTAATTAGGAGGAGATGTCTCTGATACTGTGTTAAAGTGAAAATTTTTAATTAGTAGATTTTTTTAAAATCGTAATCATCCATTGAATTCATAATGGACAATATGTATTAGCATTAATGATTGTTTGTTTATGCAACGAATGATACCCATATGAAAGAGAGATATTAGACTCTAGTTGTGTGTCCCCACATTAAAAATATGCATTTTATAAGATAATATTTAAATGGGAATGAGTGATGTGCAACTATGTAACTTCGTAAAGGATGTCTAATTGATCCTAAAATCTTATGAGATATAATGAAAATATATAATTTGTATGAAAAAAGACGTAATTATGATATCTTTCATTGATTAGAAAGAGAAATTTATATATTTTAGAGTTATTAAAACTTATTGAATTTATAATGGATAATATTTATATAAGATAGAGTAAGTGAATTTGAGAGTTTTTTGAAATTCGACATGAGTTCGGATATTACATCGTCTTGTCCGGTCTCACCTTATCCATCAAGATTTTTAATTTATTTTTATATCTTCTCTTTTTAACGCATAAAATAGTAAAAAAATTATACTTCTCCATTACTAAGCATTTGGACGTAGGATAGCGAGTGAGTCCTAGTTTAGCTTTAAGCAGTGGCAATAGGATGATATGGTATGTGGTGTCACCACTCACCAGACACATTCATGAGAAAATAGAAAAATTAGAGAGCCCTTTAAATGTTGCAGTTTCTTTCTTTAATTTCTTTAATCCCAATTTGTTTCGCACACTAAGAAATTTGTGCCAACGGCCCAATGCAAAGATAAGGGATAAGAGGAAGAGTTGGAGGGATGTAGGCATTTCAGATAAGGTGGATTTCAATTAATTTATACTAGCTAGTTGTGAAGAGGGCAACTTGTTAAAAAA